>NW_005342067.1:0-874 GCF_000412655.1 Myotis brandtii | reverse complement strand
GCCAATCTATGTACTTTTAACAAGCCCCTCCCCTTTTCCGCTTAAAGTGGATCTCATAGATTCCTTCTCATGGGACTAAAAGAGCCTTAACTGCTCAGGGTATTCAGATCAAAGAAGGTCTGGAATTTCCTAGATTCTAGTAATACTATCTTTTATGCCTAAGTTAAGGAATTCTATACAAATCCTGGAGAGGTCTGAGGGTTAAATAATGAATATGCCCCTCAGATTTCCCTCTCTCAGATGTCAGTAATCTCTGTTTTCATTTTGAAAGAAACTGAAAAACTATTCTAAAGTTAGGTTCAGGCAAGAATCTGAAGAGCCAGCTTTCTGTATCCAGAATACTCAGATCCTGGAGCTGCCAGGCATGAGGAGGTCTGAGATCATGCTCTTGATATAATAAATAAAGATGGGCTGATAAAGTGAGAGCCTTCACATGAGCATCGCAGAGCATGTGGTTTAAGGCCTAGCAGAAAGGTTCCACATTAAGAGCTGCCTTGGTACACAGTAAAACTGGGAGCGCCTCCAATGGCCTCACCACAATCTACCTTCCACTCCGCTCCAGGGCTAGGGTCCCCCAGCCAAACTATTCTTCTTATCTAAAGGGCCTGGTGAGCCCTGGCTGGCTTAACTCAGTTGGTTGGAGTGTTATCCCGGTTGTTGGTTCAAATCCCGATCAGGGTACATACCGGGTTTCAGGTTCTGTCCCCAGTTAAGGAATGTATGAAAGGCAACCAATTGATGTTTCTCTCTCACATCAATGTTTCTCATCTTCCTCTCAAATCAATAAACATATCCTCCTGTGAGGATTAAAAAGGGGGGAGGGGGTGAAACCGCTGCTTATCCCTGAGAAGGGGATTTCTGTTCCCTGACCGCC
>NW_005342066.1:0-267 GCF_000412655.1 Myotis brandtii | reverse complement strand
ATGTGGCTCGCGAGCCGCAGTTTTCCGACCACTGCTAAAGGATTCACTCCTCAAAACTATTTCATGGGCTGACCCCCAACCACACTGTCTGCCCTAAAGCAGTTGATTATAACAATGTGTTACTTGGCTCCAAAAAGCTTCCTTTGGCCAAACTATAATGACTCCTCTTACTAAAAGAAGAAAAAAGAAAAAAATCTGTATTTTCTTACTAAAAACATCCTTTGGAATCATCAACTTCTATTAAATTATTTTATTACTTTTGAAAAG
>NW_005342065.1:0-846 GCF_000412655.1 Myotis brandtii | reverse complement strand
GTATCAGAAGTCAGCTTTCACCTGGAGGGAGCACCGGGTTGAGGAGAGGGGAAAATCATGATAAAAGAGGCCAATGTCTATTGTTCTAGGAGTTTGAGGCTGGCTCAGAGGGCTGTGAGCATCGTGCCTCCTGGTGGCACCACTAAAGAAGGCAAGACCACTGACCACCCACTCTGTGGCAGGTGCCATGCTGGGGGTTCTATATACACTGGCACATTTAAGCCCCATAACAATCCTTTGAGGTAGAAGTCGGCCCTGAGATGAGAAGATTCAGTTCAGGGAGGTTAAGTACTTGTCCAAAGGTCTCACGGTGAGTTAGCAGTAAAGCAAAGTTCAAACCTCTGGCTCCAAGGCCACCATTTTTCCTTCTCTTTACTTCTTGGGAAATAAAGGAATCAGTCACCCTTAAAGGCTAAATGCTATTCCAAGGGAAATAATTTTGAACAAATGACCACTTGAGGACCAGTTTCTGACATACCATGTGAAGACAACTTGGATGTGAAAACATTTTATCTCTAATATCTTCAAGAGTAGAAAGAAATACTCTTGATAGGATCTTTTGATATTTAATAAGAAGTTCCATCCTTTGTAGGACTACATTCTCCCATACCCTAAATCCCTGTAGTTGGTCAGCTGGCCCCTGCTTCACCAACTACAATGGAGTGAAATGAGACCCTATCCCTCTATCCACTGGACTCAGCACAGTGAAGACTCACAGTAAATGCTTAACACAAGAACATGGAGATTCAGTGGGGTTGAGTGCCTTGCTCAAGATTACTTAGGTGTTAAACAGAATTTGAAAACAAAATTGTCAGATTCATTAACTCTTGCTTTTAGCTGGTGCCC
>NW_005342064.1:0-783 GCF_000412655.1 Myotis brandtii | reverse complement strand
TATCCTCTTAGTGCTTTAGTATCTCAGGTAAATGGCCGTTCTCCCTAACCCTGGGAATGCTGGGTATGAATGTTAGGGTTCAGAACTCTTCAGATGAACGTTTTAAAGAGCCACCTTTTCATTTGGAAAATGAACCCTCCACAGTTGGCAGTGGGTTATTTTGGGGTTAGGATTTGGGATACATGGGATTTATTATGCTGTCACATTTTTATGCATGTTTAAAATTCTCTCTAATAAAAAGTGAACAAAAATGAGCCTTTCTAAGACCAAGCAAGCTTTTCACAAATGCTTTCAGATCCCATAACATATGATTCCAGAACATAAAGAACTTGTCCGGGGTCTTCACCGTGTTTATAGATCTCCTAAATGGAGCCATTTGTTTCCTGTACTTCATTCATTCTTTCCTTATCTTGCACTTCCGGCTCAGGGCGTTTAAGAAAATGTTCTTTCGTGACCAATTACAGAGGAGACCCAGGGCAGGATGTTACTGGAAGTCACACGTACGAACAGACTCTGGGCCCAGTCACCAGCGATTTCCGACGAGCACAGCTGGGTGCTGAAGGGACAGTAACTTCCTTTGTGATGTTTCTTTCTCCAGATCGTGGATGCCTTCTTCATTGGTCGCTACGTCCTGCTGGCTTGCCTCACTGCTGTCTTCCTCGGAGCTCTCTTCTTGGTTCTAACTCATCACATCCTGGAGCCAGTCTATGCCAAACCACTGAGGTCCTATTGAGCGCTGCTCACGAAAACCAAGACCCCGTCCTCTCCCTCACTTGGATGTTA
>NW_005342063.1:0-538 GCF_000412655.1 Myotis brandtii | reverse complement strand
TACGGACAACTGCCCCCAGTAACCTGGTGTCGGGCCACTTCCTCTGTGTCTCCAGGCGCAGCTGCAGGATGTGGGACTGCTGGGTACTGCTGGTTGGGTTTCAGTAGATTCTGCCAAGTGACCTTCCATCCGGGGAGGTGCAGTTTTGCCCTCTGCCTGCAAGGTAGGAGGGCGGGCATGTTTCCCACAACTTCACACAGAGTTGTGTGGTCCTGGTTTGGACTTTTGCCAATCTGATAAGTGCGAAATAATATTTTAGTGTAATTTCCATTCTCCCCAATTGAGAGTAATTGTCTTTCCCCATTTCGGGAAAATTTGTATTTTTTCCATCAACTGTGTATCCTATGTTTTGCTTATTTTTTCTCTTGGTTTTTGGTCTTTTCCTCTTAGTTTTCTGTGGTGCGGAGATGAGATGATTGTCAGTGCTACGGCTGCCGTTTTCCCATGTGGATCGTTACCTTTATACTTAGGGCTCGTTTTCCCTCCACCTAGAAGCCTTGGGTTTTTTATGCAGTGAAATTTATCCATATTTTCTTTG
>NW_005342062.1:0-227 GCF_000412655.1 Myotis brandtii | reverse complement strand
TGGCGGGTGGGACCCTGGCAATCGGGCACCTGCTCTGACCTCATCCGGGCCTCATGTGGGGGACCGGGGGCTGGCGGATGGGACCCTGGCAATCTGCACCGCTCCGCCCTCATCCGGGCTTCCAGAGGGGCCCGGCGGCTGGCTGGTGGGACCATGGTGTTTGGCAGCCACTCCTCCCTCTCCGGGCCTTCCGCGGGGACCGCGGGCTGGCAGGTGGGATCCTGGCA
>NW_005342061.1:0-425 GCF_000412655.1 Myotis brandtii | reverse complement strand
TTTTTTTTAAAAAAAAAAAAGAAGAACGAAAGATTCCAATACAAAATATTCCCACTTAGTGTAAAACTTGGAGCCTACGCTGTGGGGTGCATGAGATGCCTACAGACAGACAGGAGCTGGCAGCCAATAGGGGCCGGGGGCTGGGATATAGGAGCTGGGGATGGAGGCTAAGGATGAGGGATGGAAATAAGGATGAGGGATGGGGTAAGGATGAGGGATGGGGATAAGGATGAGGGATGGGACTAAGGATGAGGGATGGGGTTAAGGATGAAGGATGGAGGCTAAGGATGAGGGATGGGGATAAGGCTGAGGAATGGGAATAAGGATGAGGTATGGGGATAAGGATGAGGGATGGAGGCTAAGGATGAGGGATGGGGATAAGGATGACGGATGGGGATAAGGATGAGGGATGGGGGATAAGGATG
>NW_005342060.1:0-206 GCF_000412655.1 Myotis brandtii | reverse complement strand
TACTTTCATATTGAAGGCCACGGAGGGCGAATACCTCTTGATGAAACATCTTTGCATTCATGGATTTCCATAGACACTGCTTCATCCCAGGATTGGCATGCTGGCTTCCTTGGGAGTCCAGCTCTAGCCTTGATGGTTAGAAGCTGTGCTGAGAATTAGGAGACTGCAGCAGCCTGAAGGACCGCACATGATCAGCTAGTGATGTC
>NW_005342059.1:0-243 GCF_000412655.1 Myotis brandtii | reverse complement strand
TATAAAAGCCTAAGCAACTGAATGACAGAACAACCAGCCAACCGGTTGCTATGACACACACTGACCTCCAGGGGTAGATGCTCAATGCAGGAGCTACCCCCTGATGGTCAGTGTGCTCCTACAGCCAACCTCCCAGGAATGGCCAACCTCCCAGAGCCCCTCCCCCTGGCCAGCCAGCCCCCCATCTGATTGGCCCCAATAGCCGTCCAGGCTGAGGGACCCCACCCATGCATGAATTCGTGC
>NW_005342058.1:0-808 GCF_000412655.1 Myotis brandtii | reverse complement strand
GAGAGAAAGAGAAAGGGTTACCTGGGATTACAGAATTGTAAAGAACTTTGATAATTTGTAATTGATGTCATTTTTCTGGGAACCAGAACACTCTGCAACTACTTAGGTGAGTAATATAGACAATTATGTTGAATTGAGTAACTAATTAGTGTTTTCATTTTAAATGGTATACAGTCATGAAGGCACTGTAGGAGTCAGGAAAAAACTGTTTTGCCTATCCTCAAGACTCTAAGTACTAAGTGATAATATCTAAATGATGGGTGGTGAACACACAAGGCAATATACAGAAGCGGCATTATACAATTTCACACTTTAAACCTGTGTAATTCTATTAGCCAATGCACCCCCAATAAATTTAATAAAGTGTTTAAAAATTATAAAAATAAAAAAGATAACACAAAGGAACTCAATAGTACGTGGACTGTGGAGTTTCTATTATTAAGAGGAAAGAAAACATCTCTCAGTTCTGGGTAAACATTTTCCTTTGGGACCACGTGAGTGGGGATGTCCTCGTGCTTTCTCCCTCTCCTGGACTGTGTCAGGCTTCAAAAGCATGTGCAGGGCGTCACCTGACTTGATGTATTCCAAGAAGTGTCCTTTCCCAAAATTTCTCTCTCAACCATCACTTAAAGTGCACTTAACACTCTACTATCATCCCCAGGCTTACACTGAAAATGCAAATACCTCTGGGATAAGTGGGTTACCGGACTCAGACTGACCACTACCAAAAAGGTGACTGGATGCCTTTTAAGAGAAAGGTGAGGGCCTCTGGGAACCTTTGGTCATGGCTTGAAAAATGAATCTGCTA
>NW_005342057.1:0-324 GCF_000412655.1 Myotis brandtii | reverse complement strand
GATTGGGGCAGCAGCCACCACTCGCACCCGCTGATGGTACGGGCCCCAATCGCTCTGCGCCATCAGTGGGTGCGAGCTGGGCTGGCGCCATTAGCACATGGGAGCGGCAGTGGCGGGAGTGGGGCTGCCGGCAGACAGGGGATCGGGGTCACGGTGGGAGGGACCAGGTGGTGGTGCAGAGGATGGGCTGAGATCCGCCCCTGAGCCCACCGTAGCCTTGCAGCACACAGTTCCTTTCAAAGTGCACGAATTCGTGCACTGGGCCCCTAGTGTTTTAGATAAGTGCAATAAAGGAAAATAAATCATGGTAGAGAGATAGAGAGT
>NW_005342056.1:0-225 GCF_000412655.1 Myotis brandtii | reverse complement strand
GAAGCCAGCATTACCCTAATCCCAAAACGAGATAAAGGCAACACAGTGAAAGAGAATTATAGGCCAATATTCCTGATGAACATAGATGCTAAAATCCTCAACAAAATTCTAGCACACCAGACCCAGCATTACATTAGAAAGATAATACACTATGACCAAGTGGGATTTATTCCAGGGATGCCAGGCGAGGACAATATCTGCAAATCAATAAACGTGATACATCAC
>NW_005342055.1:0-205 GCF_000412655.1 Myotis brandtii | reverse complement strand
ACATCCCTCTCACAATCAAGGACTGCTGACTCCTAACTGCTAACCTACCTGCCTGCCTGATCACCCCTAACTGGCCCCCCTGCCAGCCTGATCACCCATAACTGCCTCTGACTGCCGACCTGATTGCCTCTAACTGCCCCCCCCCATGCTGGTCTGGTCACCCCCAACAGTCCCCCTTTGCTGGCCTGGTTGCCCCTAACTGCCA
>NW_005342054.1:0-259 GCF_000412655.1 Myotis brandtii | reverse complement strand
TTTGGCAGATAGCTTCCAGCTAACCACATCATTGGTTCCACTACAGTGTTCCCTCCAAGCCCACACTCACTTTGAGTTGCTCAAATCTAAGGACTGAGCTTCAGAGGTTTACAATAGTTGCAGCATTTCTGCCAACTTGAGACTCTTCTGAAAAATAACCTTTGCCTTGTGCCTCCCCTTTCTTGGGCTGAGCTGTTCTCAGAACAGCTTTGCAGCCCGAGCTTCTTACTACCCAATTCTTCCTTTCCTCTCTCCTTTC
>NW_005342053.1:0-278 GCF_000412655.1 Myotis brandtii | reverse complement strand
AGTAAACTTGAACTCAAATAATAGGGTTTATATATTATAATATATATTTTACATGTACATATATGTTTATCTATATGCTTCATAAGACCTATATATAGCATATAGGTATATATTTTCCCTACTATTTGATTCCAAATTTACAAACAGTTGCTGAAAGCTGAATAAACTCATCCACACAATATTGATTACATTTTCAGTATTTTTGTTTTCTTCTGTTGTATTAAAACAGCAAGCAATTTATTTTTTTATCCACAATTAAAATGTAATTATCTCTGAGT
>NW_005342052.1:0-1531 GCF_000412655.1 Myotis brandtii | reverse complement strand
ATCCCAGGTGAGACAGTGTTCCAAGAGCCCTGACCCCTGACCGAGGAGAGAGCGGTGCTCGCTGGTCCTGGGAACCGCCACAGCTCTGCACCATCCTGCGCCTCGTGAACAGTGAACAGGCGCTGAACGTGAGCGCTGCCAGGGGACCGTCCGTTTCCTGTGTCTGCAGTCGCTCAGGAGAAGCCCTGGCTGGGATGGTTCACCCAGAGCCCTGCCCTGAAACAGACCGATTTCCAACCGCGTATTTCAACGCGTTGCAGTGAAGTGCAGTCCTCCCCGGACAGGGGGCTGGTGGCACCCTGGCACCTAAGGGAACTGCCTCCAGGACGATGGTTGGCTCCCTGGGAGGGCTAATGGCAGCTGTGGCAGCCGACCCAGCACCCGACACACGGACATGACCCAGAAAACCGAGGGCACAGGCAGGAACCCAACCCAAGGAGGCGGAGGTGCGTGGAGCCTGCCGTGCCCCTGCTCACTTGCCTGCCTGCACATGTGAAGGTACAAACACTCATCATGATGCTGGAAGCCTCAGGCTGATCATCCGTCACGTAGCATTTGCTCCTGAGCAATCCGCCACCCAGTCCTGTGCTGTCATCATGCTGTACCGATCTGTGGGCTCCTGATTTGTGGGCTCCTGACTGTAAGCTCCTGATTTGTGGGCTCCTGACCCGTGGGCTCCTGATCTGTGGGCTCCTGATCCGTGGGCTCCTGACCGTGGGCTCCTGATTCGTGGGCTCCACAGCAACTCTCTAAAAGGAAAGAACCCCAGAGGACTGCAGGTGACAGGGCCCTGTCTGCACTCTCCACTCAGCCACCAGTCGCCCCCTCGGAGCGGAGCTAAACCCACCACGAGGCACCCATGGTTTCCCCACCACAGCCTGAGCACATGCTCTACTTGGATAAAGACAACCATATCCACTTTAATTCTTAAAATATATTTGTATTGATTTCAGAGAGGAAGGGAGACGGGGAGAGAGAGAGAGAGAGAAACATCAGCGATGAGAGAGAATCATGGATCGGCTGCCTCCTGCACACCCCACACTGGGGATCCAGCCCACAACCTGGGCCTGTGCCTGACTGGGAATCGAACCATAACCTCCTGCCTCATAGGTTGATGCTCAACCACTGAGGCACGCCAGCTGGGACATTTCCACTTTGTAGGAAAACAATGGGAAGACGGAGGATTTATGAAGTGTAGTTGATGGTAACACACCCTGCACACCTGAGCGAGTAATTGCAGGCAGAGGGCTGAGCAAGGAGGGGTGCCTGCCAGGTCAGAAGGCGGCTGCCTCTGTCCAGCCAGGGACAGTCTCCTTTCCTTCCATTTGAAGTCGGCTTACGTCCCTGACCTCGGCGGGCGGGAGACCATGGCCATAGCTGGTCCAGTGAGCAACCTTTACCTAATCCCTTTTCTTTTAAACATCACCTGTTTGCCAGGTGGCCAACCCCGTGAGCACAGGACCAAGAGTGACGTCCGGGCCAGGAAGAGAGCTGTTCAAGACCTGCAGGTACCAATCTGGTTTTTGAACAA
>NW_005342051.1:0-242 GCF_000412655.1 Myotis brandtii | reverse complement strand
TTGTTTGGGAGGATTAAATGGGGGTAATGTTCACAAAGGGTGTGGCTACCATTTAAAAAGTATATAGATAGATAGATAGATAGATAGATAGATAGATACATAGATACATAGATACATAGATACATAGATAGATATAGATTTCAGAGAGGAAAAAAGAGGGAGAGAGAGAGAGAAACATCCACACTGCACAGTGGGGATCAAGCCAGAAACCTGAGCATGTGTCCTGACCGGGAATCAAACCT
>NW_005342050.1:0-573 GCF_000412655.1 Myotis brandtii | reverse complement strand
TTTCCAGTTTTATTGAGATACTAGAGGCCCAGCGCACATGGAATTGTGCGCGAGTAGCTCGCTTCTGCTTGCCTCAGCTGGCCGCCCTACACATCACTGCTCGTAGCTCTCCACCACTAGTAGCCCACACCCCGCCCCACCCACCGCGAGAGCCGCTGCTCATTTGGTCGTGATGGCGTTACTGCATGATGGCCAGGGGCCTTTTATATAAGAGATAACTGACATAACATTGTACAGGTTTTAGATGTACCACATAATGATTTAATATATGTATGCATTGTGAAATGATTACCACAATAAGGTTATTTAACATTCATCACCTCACATAGTGATACTTTTTTTTTTCTGTGATGAGAAAAAATCTGTTAAGATTCACTCTCTTTGAAGCTTCCAAATATACAATACAATGTTATATAGTCTTTAGACATTTAGACAGAGTTGAGAACCAGTCTATAAAACCTTAAAACCTATATTGAGCAACTACAATGTCACATACTTTACGAAGTGCTTTAAAATAACATGTTAGTTTTGGTTAACTTCTTTCTTACACAATGCCTCAACTCATGTTTTAAT
>NW_005342049.1:0-1159 GCF_000412655.1 Myotis brandtii | reverse complement strand
TGCACGAATTTTGTGCACTGGGCCACTAGTTTAAAATAATTCACTTTATTGTATTAAAAATTGATATGAACTCATAGTACCATTTTTGATGCTAGTTTACTCTAAGTATGCAGGAAGTGTAATAGGAGAAGTTCAATGTGCCCTCCTATAATAAATAGCTTGCTAGAGTAGGTCACATTCAGTTGTGCGCTGATGTAAAGGAAGCGGCGTTAGGAAAGAAAGAAGGAATCATGGGAATAAGAAGTCCTCTGGTTCAAAATGGCATGAGGCCAGCTCATAAGGTCCACACATGGCAAAGGATAAGATGCTTATGAATTACACTCAGCACACAAGAATGGACTTCGATCAGACAAACCCAATAAAACACACAAAAGACACCTTTGTTAAGGTATTTTTCCTGTTGCAAATAGGCTTCATGGAGTGGAAGGCACTAGGAAAATCGCAGTCGGTCAAAAGCTCCTCATTTATTTTATGTCTTTTTGGAGTTATTTTAAGGACTTCCTCATATCCTTAAAAGCCTTAGACAACTTTCTCATAAAAGAACTGCAAAACCAAACAGCCACCTATTTTATTTAAAATTACAGTGATGAATAGACAAGGAAATTATGTAATCTATGGATGCTATTTTTTTCTACTTAATGTACTGAGAAGAGTATAACGTTTCCCACACAGACCTCCTCTTCTATTCACCGATGAAGTAGCATAACCCGCCAATTTCTCTTGACAAATGGTTTATACTGAACACCTGAGCACCTGTGCCGAGACATCCAGTAACAAATTATTCAAAGTATGGCTTCCAAAAATCTAAATAAATACACCTTCCTGTTAAAGGAGTGCTCTTTAATTGCAGGGCTTTTTTAGTACTTTTGTGCCAAACAACTCTCATCCCATCCTCTTTCCCCTGAAAATTGCTATGTTCGCTGCTAAAAGTGTAAGTTCTTTCCCCCAGCCAACGTATCCATATTTAAACGGCACTAAGGAACAAATACTCAGTCTTGCTAAACTTGCTTTTGCGATCCAGGTTCATGGAAAAAGATGAGATTTGTATGTGTGTGGGGGGGTATATATTTTGCTGCAGTCTTCTTGTCATAAACGTCATGTACCTGCATTCTCAAACTTAAAAGCAACTGCTTATAAAAAGAAGATATTAAAGGGGGGG
>NW_005342048.1:0-538 GCF_000412655.1 Myotis brandtii | reverse complement strand
TTTAAATTTTCAAAAATACTTTTAAGATATGAGAGCTGGATTTTCATTTGCCTCGACATTTGACACATGAAATTTTAATCTTCACTTTTGCATTCAGTGTGTTATGTCGTTTTAGTTAAAGTACATAAAAAATTTAGCCTCAGACAGCTATTAGTTGGAAAAGGGGAGAGTATTTAGCTAACCTTTTCCGATATTTTTGAATGTTCATTGATACTACACCAAAACTGGTTAGTTGCAGTGTGGAATAGAAAACCATTTCAATGGATTGCTTTGCACTGTTACATTAAAATACATTGGTTCATCTTGCATTTGAACAAATACTTTATTCAGTAATAACTTTGGTGGAGCCAGGTTTCTCGATATTTAAGAGGGAGTTAGAATGAACAACTGTCCTAGTTCACCTGTGATTGTCATGGCAATAGCACTGACAGTCACACGTACTAGAAAACCGCCCAGTCCTGAACAAATAAGAACAGTGGTCCCCTTAAAAGCTAGAAATAGCCACGAAAACTAGAAGGAAATGTGTGGCAGATTATCG
>NW_005342047.1:0-277 GCF_000412655.1 Myotis brandtii | reverse complement strand
TCTACTTATAAATTGCTTAACTGGAAAAGGAATAAGTTGAACCTGATTTTAACACAAAATAAGTCAGTAGATGAATTTGTTACTGACAAATTTGGGTTCTTGGTTCTTGATATAAAAGAATTTAGACCAAGGACACTGATAAAACCAAAGGCAGATATATTGAGGCTCTGCAGAGGGCAAGATAGGTTCTCAGGTTGTGTGCCCTAAATGTGGGGCTTAAAGGTTTTTTGTTTTTTTTTTTTCAGAACTCTCTAGCTCTCTTTAGTCTCCGTGGATC
>NW_005342046.1:0-269 GCF_000412655.1 Myotis brandtii | reverse complement strand
GCGCTGCTCGTTTGCACACATCGCTAATTTGATGAGGGGAAGCGCTGGGAAGAGGGTGAGGGTGCACAAGGCGGCCTTGACCTACTTTCTGAGCTGTGTGTCTGCACGGTCTGCACGTTCTTGTCCTTGATGCTGGGCTTCAGCACAAACGCCAGGGCCTCAGCCACGCGGGGACCAGCCAGCGCCCCAGGGAAGGATCGGGGTGGCCGTGACCTTGTAGGACATGCACCCTGTGCTTCTGGCAGCGTCTGACTCGGGAGTGACCTTGG
>NW_005342045.1:0-269 GCF_000412655.1 Myotis brandtii | reverse complement strand
GGTGGTGGGAGGACACGGGATGACTGAGCATGGACGGTACTGGGTGGTGGGAGGACACGGGGTGACTGAGCATGGACGGGTACTGGGTGGTGGGAGGAGTCGCTGTCGCTTTGCTGGGTGCTGTGGCTGCTGTGTAGAGCGGCCTCTCTCTGTAAGTGCACGGAGGTGACTACACGGTGGACAGAGTCTGAGATGTGCTGCAGACACTCGGGTTTTTAGAAAAAGTTGTGCCCAGCCCTGACCGGTTTGGCTCAGAGGATAGAGCGTCG
>NW_005342044.1:0-762 GCF_000412655.1 Myotis brandtii | reverse complement strand
ACCCGCCACCAAACAGGGCGGTCACAATTTAGTCACCGTGCATAGGGGTGTGAATGCTGGGCAGGCAGATACAAGGGGATGCTGAGTCGTTGAGCATCTAAATGGCAATGTGAGGGAGAGACGTGCTCTGTGCCAAGCTCATTACAGATATTGGAAACTTACTCCTCTCAATAAGCCAGTGGTTCTCACCTGGGGATGATCTTGCCTTCCAGGAGACAGCTGGCAATGTCTGGATAAACTTTGATTGGAGGTGCTGGCATGTAATGGGTAGGGGCCAGAGATCCCGCTAAACATTCTACAATGCAGGGACAACATCCCCTCCCAAGAAAGTTATGTAGTCCAAAATGTCACTCCTGCTGAAGTCAAAACCCTGCAATAAACTGAAAGACGATGGTGGTTTTCTCTGTTTTTTCTCATTTTATGGATGACAGAAGGTTACGATATAGTCACAAGGTCAGAAAGCCGGCACACGGCATCTCTCTAGTTCCAGGACATGCTGCCATCTTTGTTATACCTTTGAAAATAGCTTCTCCCATGTTCCTGGTAAGGAAAGGTGGGCATGGGTAGAGGCTCTCAAACAGGCACCTGTGAGCCTCATAACAAATGTGCAAGTTTCCCCTTTGCTAATCAGATTTGTTCTGTCCTTTTCTGGAGCCATTCCAACCTGCCAGGCTTTAAATGAACAGTAACGTGTGGAAAGGCTTCGTGTCTGGGGTTACCTGGTACAGCTGTCTTCACGCTGGCACAGGGAGAAGTTACCAG
>NW_005342043.1:0-243 GCF_000412655.1 Myotis brandtii | reverse complement strand
TGTAATAGAAGTACAAATAGGCTAAGACAATGTCCTTCGTAATCATCCATATATCTTTAGTGAAGTGCCTACTCAAGTCCTCTAAATTGTACAATGATCATTGGATTTTTGGTCTTCTTTTGAATTGTAAGAGTTCTTTGGATACAAATCCTTTAAGATATACTTATATGTATTGAAAATATTTTTCTAAAATATAACTAAAATTAATCATATTCATTCCAATATACTTACCAAAACAGGATG
>NW_005342042.1:0-757 GCF_000412655.1 Myotis brandtii | reverse complement strand
CTATGTCTAATTTGTTAATTCAGGGTGGATGTTCTCCGAAATAGTTGCTGTTCTGGACTGGCCCTAGGAAGAGGTTCATGACACTGCTGCCTATTCAGCCGCCATTTTCTATTTGACTCTCAAGAATGCTATCTTTTAAACAGAATTTAAGCTTGAAGAGACTGGTGGGTTCCAATGCCATCCCATTGGAGGCAGAGTAACTGAGAGTCAAACCCAATCAAAGGAAAGGCAGATTAAGTCAAAGATAAAACACCTTAATTACATAATTTGAGGCCTCTGATATAGTTGAGCCTAAAATCATTGCTATTTCTTAAACTTCTCATATTCTGGGAGCAATAATTCTCTCCATTCTTTATTGCATAAACTAATCTGAGTGGGATTTTTCACACTTGCAGCTGAAAAAGTACACCTAATTAATATAATTTTAGTTGGCAAATAAGTAGGAAGAACACTTGTAAACTCAGAAGGAGACTGATCGTTCTCATAGAGAAAGATTATCAGGCAAGACTTGATCCAATATAGGTAGCAACTGATCTGGATCTTAAAGAACGAACAGGTTTTAATGATATATATGGCAAAGGAGGTTAGTTCAATATGAAGGAAGAAGTTGGGGAAGCATAGGATGTGTTTAACAGAATGGTAATTCTGACTGAACGAGGCAGAGATAATTTAAAGAATAATGGAGTTAAAGCTAGACACTGTGTTGGACTTCAATCATAGTGGAGATTTATATTTAGAAAGCTGTTAAGATTTTTGA
>NW_005342041.1:0-776 GCF_000412655.1 Myotis brandtii | reverse complement strand
AAGGGGCACTCACTGTACTCTTTGATTCCTCCACACTTCTATGGCTCCTGGGAGAGAGAGCTCTATATGATGGTACTTGGCAAGAAACACATATGTCATTTTTCAAATAACCCAGTCCTTTAATGTATTCTCTCTACTAGCACGGTATAAAAAATTGTCAATAACTCATTCTATCTGTGTATTAAAGTTGTGTCAAGATTGAATCAGTGGACTCTGTGGATATCGATTCCTTTCTTTGGCTGGTCAGTGGCTTTTCTGGCTGGAATTAATATAAAGTGAAACGCACTGACAATATATAAAGTAGTCAGATAGATGGTGATTCTGGAAGAGTCACCAAGGTCAGAGAAACCAAACTCAAATTTATATTAGGTAATTACTCTGTATGAATGAATTGCTGGCCAAAACATGATATAATGGCAATAACTTATCCACAGATTTCCTTTGTACGGTGCCACAACCAGGAATGGGTTTGGTTGCTGCTACAAAGAAATTAGCAGACTTGCTCAGGAGACGTCTATGCTGCCCAGACTACGCATGGCCTCTGGGCTTACACTATGCCTGCCTTATACAGAAATACCGTAAACAACACCCTGTACTGCCATCCTACGCTGTACAGAGAAGAGGAGGGCTGACATCAACAGAGTGGTCATCCTGACTGACTGGTTATACAGAACATCTTTTAAGTAAGGAACTTCTGATGAACACGTATGGATTTGGATATTTTCATGCCTTGGGTCTATATGGAAATGTGCAATATTAGCCTTCACCTGATATAT
>NW_005342040.1:0-528 GCF_000412655.1 Myotis brandtii | reverse complement strand
GGGGTGGGTCTCGGCCCATCCTCTGTGCCTCCACCCAACCCCTCCGACCCTGGCCCCTGACCCCCTATCTGTCAACAGCCCTGTTCCCGCTGCTGCCACTCACACCCACTAACAGCGCAGAGCAATTGGGTCCTGCGTAAGCAGCGGCTCTGGCACTAGCAGCAGGGGTGAGCGGGGCCATCACCAACAGCAGGTGCGACAGGCAGCTAACAGCCTCGATCGCCCCTCAGGAGCAGGGGGAGGTGGAGGAGCCCTGAGGGGCGATCAGGGCTGGCGCCAGTTGCTGGCAGTGGGTGCCGAGTGGCGACTCTGGCAGCAGGTGTAAGCCGGGCTGGTGCCAGCAGCAGGTGAAAACACCCAGGTGGGGCCATAGTGCGAGGGAGCAAAAAATTTTCAGTAACCACCAGAGGCTCACCCCAAAAACAGTAACCGGCACCTCACCTTGGTCTGGCAATGCCGCTCACCTGCTCCACCATTTCAGCATGGCCAATGCCCACCATGTTCCACATGTGCCCCTGGTGGTCAGTG
>NW_005342039.1:0-204 GCF_000412655.1 Myotis brandtii | reverse complement strand
AAAATCAATAAAATATATTTTTAAAAAAAGAATTCTGCCTGGCTCCGTGACATCCTTCTGAATGTCCACCATCTTCCTGAATGTCCACCATCTTCCGCATCAGGCAACGGGCGTTCCCAAATGCGTGTCCCATGGAACATGAGTCACGTGAGATGCTCCAGCGGAAGAGGGTCCAGGACATTTAGGGAAGCGCCTGTGACAGGC
>NW_005342038.1:0-211 GCF_000412655.1 Myotis brandtii | reverse complement strand
CTGTAAAAGAATCAATAAAATATATTTTTTTAAAAAGAATTCTGCCTGGCTCCGTGGCACCCTTCTGAATGTCCACCATCTTCCTGAATGTCCACCATCTTCCACGTCAGGCAACGAGCGTTCCCAAACGCGTGTCCCATGGAACACGAATCACGTGAGATGCTCCAGCGGAAAAGGGTCCAGGACATTTAGGGAAGCGCCTGTGACAGGC
>NW_005342037.1:0-236 GCF_000412655.1 Myotis brandtii | reverse complement strand
CACAGATCCATGTCTTGGTCCCGTGGACAGCCTCCTGCGGTGCCCCCCACCCGCCAGGTCACGGATCCAGGTCCCAGACCACGGACAGCCTCAAGCACTGCCCCCCACCCGGAAGGGTCACAGATCCGAGTCCCGGGAGCGCAGACAGCCTCAAGCGCTGCCCCCCACCTGCCAGGTCACTGATCCGGGTCCCAGGACAATGGACAGCCTCAAGCGCTGCCCCCTGCCCGGCAGGG
>NW_005342036.1:0-723 GCF_000412655.1 Myotis brandtii | reverse complement strand
ATCTTACACTTAGAGGGTACATAACTTTGATTGCTTCGGAGACTTGAGAAGGCAACAAAAGCTAATTCTTAAGTCAAATGCAGGGCCTAACCTGTCCAAATCTCATATATGGAACTGCAGTAATATATAGAATTATAGAAATTCTCATCACATCTCCTATAGTTATGAACTCTTTCATGACATGTGGGTGGCACTAAACATTTTTAAAGAACTCTCTAATCTTGTGTGAAAAGGTGTTTTGAACTACTGAGTTCAGTGCAGAAATATCTTCTACCTCAGGCCTCAGTTTTTGTCTCCTATTCTGAAAATACAAAGCTTTGCAATAAGGTTTTTTTTTATAACTCATTTGGATTGCAATATATGCTGGAATAATCATGAGGCAATTTAGGAGTTTCTATTTATGTTGTTGTCACTGTTTTAATTCCAATTAATGTATGTGTGTTTCATCCATGTTTATTTCTGAAATATTACAGTGTACTGCCAAGACCCTACTGAAGTGTTAAGTGATAACCATATCGGTACCTATCTGTCTAAAATATGGAAAATCTGAGTTCTGAAACACATCTGGCCCAAAGATTTGGGGTAAGAGACTAAGAATCTATAATATTTATGAAGTACATACATTGTTCCACGCTTTCTCAAAACAGTGTACACACAAGCAATTGATTTAAAATATAAAGCAGGTGACATCTACAGTAAATTGGACCAAAATAATGCCTAGCA
>NW_005342035.1:0-808 GCF_000412655.1 Myotis brandtii | reverse complement strand
TGCAGCCAAGGTTGAGAACCACTGTTCTAAGGAATGATTATCCTGAGTGTTCCACAATCTGACTCCCATTCAAAAGCGGGAACAGATGCAAGTAAAGCTTTTACCCACATCCTATCAGGTGGTACTTCAGGCAGTGAATGAACGTTAAACATCTATGACCTCACACTGGTTTCTCCCTCTCGCTGGGCACAGATGATGGAGCCAACTCTGGAAGGCACAGTCAAGAAAGGGAAGAAGGAATTTTCAAAGAAGCATACAGTGGCTGGGTCTCCAGTGGAGGGTCTCCTGCAGCCAGTGAAGCTTAGCCGGGCAGAACTGTACAAGGAACCTACCAGTGAGGAACTGAATCGCCTTCGGGAGACTGAGAGCCTGTTCCACTCCAGCTTGCTTCGTTTACAGGTACTTTGTGTGGCTGGGGCTTAGCTTAGAGGGGCAGACCTGAGATCCTGAGGATAAAGGACTCTCCCTCACCCCTTCTTACAGGTAGAGGAGCTACTGAAGGAAGTGAGGCTGTCAGAGAAGAAGAAGGAGCGGATTGATGCTTTCCTACGGGATGTCAACCAGCGGATCATGAGGGTGCCCTCAACCCCTGAGACAGAGGTAAGACCAGTGGTATAGGGCAGTGGAAAGCCCAGGGGAGATTCTTAGTGGGAGCATCTGAAACAGGGGCCTTGCTATTCTCTGGAGAGGTTAGGGTGCTAGGAAGCTTATTCTCGTTGCCAGGAAGCTAAGCTGGGAGTGTGATTAGTCACATGTTCATTCATTTAGCAAATGTTTATGTGCCTTGCAGTAGTTGTGTTCTTAGGCT
>NW_005342034.1:0-944 GCF_000412655.1 Myotis brandtii | reverse complement strand
ACCTCAATCTCTGATCATTCAGAGCTCAGGCTCTTAAGCCAAGTGGATTTATGAATTGATACTTGGTTTTAAAATATGCGTGAGCACTTCTAGGACTTTGGAAGACCTTCCCGAAATAAGATTTCCAGACTCTGGAGCACAAAACTCGTTTCTACGCGGCGAAGAGATGGCTGGGAGCTCAGAGCCGGCTCTGAGGGTGGATGGAGGAAGAGGGCAGTTGACTGGTCCCATTGAACGCCCTGTAACGCGAATGAAGCGGAGGCTTTCCCCGGAGGTGTTATTGTCAATTTCCCAGGAATCCAGATCTCCGAATTGCAAATACTGGAAGCGCATTGTGTCTCCCTGCTTCACACTGACACAGACACTCTGCTGGCCCACATCTGAGGCCTTGTGGCTTTTGATTCCTTCTGTTGTTGATTCCTCCTCTTTTGTTTTCTCAGAATGTAAATATCTGCTCTGTCTGCATTCTAATTGCTGGTCTTGGGTGTCTTGGGGAGTAGAAGGCTGTGGTGAGTCGGCTCCTCGGGATCCCTCGCTGTGTGCTGGGATTTCGTGTCTTGTGACATGAGCTTGGCAGCGCTGTCAGCTCGCCTGTTCTATGCCCCTGACTCAACTGCAGTGAGGTCTCTCATGGAAGCCCAGTGTTCTTCTATTCCTCTCTGCAGAGAGGAAACCCAGAACGATCCTCTGTGCACACACCAAACCACAGGAGCCCGGGTGAGGGTCTGTGATGACAGAGCCTCCTACACAGCGCATTTGCAAGCTTTCGACTAATGACATTAATTGTCTTTGTCTAGACTGACTTATGGCATCGAAGCGCCCCTTTACGGGAAGGGGAAAGGGGTGGAGGGCATGGCATGGCGAGGCCTTGTGTTCATGCCAAGTGCAGAGGAGAGAAAAACAAGAGGAGAACCAAGAAAACACACACACACACAACCAGGAGA
>NW_005342033.1:0-943 GCF_000412655.1 Myotis brandtii | reverse complement strand
GGGTGGGGTGCTGGGGGAGTGTGGAACTGGGCACCGGCGAAGAGAGGGAGGGAAGAGCCAGCCTCTTCGGAGGCATCGTGGACAGCATGGGGGAGGCAGAGGGATGCTGACCTCCCTCAATGGCCTCAGAAGAAAACCCATCTGTCCCCCTCTGCCCCCCCGCCCTGCGGCTGCGTCACCTGGCCCTGCCCACAATGCGATCCAATCAATGAGAGGAAGCATGCGCCATCCCTAGTCCCATTTCTCCTCCTGCTCCTGTAGTTCTTTGAGCCCCTACCCCATCCTTGGTCAACCGCGCCTGCAAGGCTCAGCTCCTGCAAGGCTGAGGACGCCTCCTCACTCCCAACAAGACAGGCTCTTCCAGAGCCTGTGGCGAGCGCACCTCACGCTGTGGCAGGCCCAGCGCCACACCCAGCCCATCCCTTCATCGTGCCCCTCCCTGAATCTCTAGACCAGGTCTCAGCTCCCGGGACACCCAGGCCTCACGGGTGCTGAGGACACAGCCCGGCCCCTGCCGGGCCTCCACCACAGGGCAGCGCTCGCCAGCACCTGCCATGGATTGTTAGGCCGAGTTTACAAACGTTTGATTAACAGTGTGAGAATCTTGCAGAGCAAGAGCTAACCCATATGAACAAACGAATGACAACTCAAGGAAATGGGGTCTCAGAGAGCTCAGCCCTGGGCCGGGCGCTGACACCCACCAGCCACGCCCCTTAGCACAGGAGAATCAGTGACACTGTATTTACAGCTTGTGGCTCGCTCTGCCTGAGACAGACCCAACGGAACAAGCCCTAGGGGTAGGCGGGGGATGGAGCTCAGGAGACAGGAAGGCTGGTCTCCGCAAGGCCATACCTTATCTGCAGGGTCATGGCCACAGAAGGTGGGGGGCGTGGTGCGGCAGGGAGCGGGAGAACACAGACCTTGAAAACTATATTGCCAATTC
>NW_005342032.1:0-965 GCF_000412655.1 Myotis brandtii | reverse complement strand
TTTTTTTCTTACTTTGCTGCTTTAGCATTCTTGTTTTTATTATGTAAGAAGAAATAAAAATAATTTACAAGTAGTGAATTAACAAATATTTTATTTCATAATAAGCAAACATACATTTTGCCCTGTTTATTGTAAAATGAATCTCTAAATATTACCTAAAAAAACAAATAAGGAATCAGTAGAAGGAAGCCAGTTGTATTGTTCTTATAATAAGGGCCTTAAAGTCAATAATAGCTTTTTAGAACGCTCAAAAAGCTTGATTTTTAAAAATGGATCAAAATTCTTAAGTTGTATTTGGTCTCTTTCTCAGCGCTCTGGGGCCTTAGTTCTGCAGCGACATCTTATGGAATTGCTTAGCTTGCACAATCATTGAATACTGTCTGGCAGAAGGGATCATTGTTCTAACAGATTTGATGCAAATAGGATTCCTGCTTGTGCATCGAATGTGGAAGATGCCACACAGCCTTTTTTTCTTTTTCTTTCTTCTCTTTGTTGCTTATATAAAATTTCCTTATCATGGCAACTGTGTGTGATTTTTAAAACACTCTAAAATATGCATTGAGAGCTGAAATTCTCAGTATATATTTCCAAGCTAGGCTAGGAAGGGAGAAAGAAGCTGTTGAATAGTGAAATGAGACAGCAGTAAAAGATCACAGTGCAGCTGGGTTTGTTGGCAAGAGTTTCCACTGAAAATCTGCAGCGGTGCAAATGCCTCTATTATTATTGACACTTCACTGATTGCGATCACTAGAGGTGACAAAAAAAGGAAATTGAAGTATTTGAAACTCAGAAAAATAAACTGTGAAATTCCCTTTAGTACATAAATCTAGCCATTACCTCTTCCAGGCATTTTTTTTTAACAGAAAAACATACAGTTTTAAGCTCTCAAAGAGGAAAAGTGGTTCTCGTTTCATATTTTTATGATTATATTTACATTCCTAAAGGAGACTAGATTTGAAATCCAG
>NW_005342031.1:0-933 GCF_000412655.1 Myotis brandtii | reverse complement strand
ATTATTATTATTATTATTATTATCATTATCATTATTTACTCCAGTGGAGCACATAGTTAGGCCTGGAGATCAGACTCAGGACACAGCTTAGCTAATGTCCATTATATTAACTTCACATAAGCTCACAATTCATTGAGCTGATACTCTGAACCTGACACAGGGCTTGAGGCCTGGGGAGTCAAAGGTGAAGAGACACATTCCCCGTTCTCAGTGGAGCTCACGTTGTATGTGGAGCGTTGACCAGGATACGATCCTCTGCAAACACACGGAAGCAATAAATGAACATGTGAAAGTGAGCACCGAGGAGGAAAGTCTTAACGATGGGCAGAATCGGGAGGCGGTCTCACAGAGAGGCTTTGCATGAATATAATGTTTCTGAACAGAAATGAGTGGAGTCCTTCCCGTTAAAAGGAGCAGCGTATAGAACATGCTAGAGTCATGAACAATCTAATGTTCTCAGGAAACCTCATCGTGGTTTGGTGTGGTAGCATGGAACACAGACATACGTGGCCAGGAGGGAAAGGGGCCCTTCTGCCAGAAGGGGCTTTAGGAAGGCCCTCCTGCCCCATGGTGCCAGTTTACACTGAAGGGAAAAGAGGCCAGAGACCGAGATCATTGGCGAGGATGTGGCAAGAGAGCAGGCGCCTGGGTCGGCTTGCAGGGCTCTGACAGGTGCACAGAGGGCGGCTCCCGGAGCAGACGTTTATATCTCACAGATCTGGAGGCTAAAGGTCCAAGATCAGGGTGCTGGCAGGGCAGCTCCGGCTTGCAGAAAACTGCCTTATTGCTGTGCAGTCACGTGGTAGGGAGGAGGAGGGAGAGTGGAAAAGAGGAAGCAAGATAAAGAAGGGAGAGGAGGAGGAGAAGGAGGAAGGGGAGGGGAAGGGGGAGGAGGTGAAGGAGGAGGAGGCAGAGGAGGAGGAGGAGGAGGCA
>NW_005342030.1:0-852 GCF_000412655.1 Myotis brandtii | reverse complement strand
ACAATAGGAATGCTAGTCCCTGGAAAGAAGGCAACTGTAACTCCCTGCAGGAATGAAACTTCACTGATTTTCACCACCAGATGCTTTGAGGCCTCCTCTTACTGTCCCCATTGCTCTGGGTTGGGGATCCCTGCATGGGGTTGAGACCCCATGCTCCTGGAGAAAGGAAGTTTTGCAGCCTTGATGTCACCCAGGCTTTTGAGCCTTTCACCTAGGTGGTGGGGGTCAGCCCTATTTGGATCTCTGCCTTTCTTCCCAGTCTCTCTGTGGCTTCTTCTGTAAATCCTTATTGTAATATTTCAGTACAGCTAGCCTTCAGTTGTACCTCAGGTTGATTGCGATATACTTTAGCTCTAAATCTGGTTTGGGGCTGGGAGTAGATGAGTGTAGCTTCCACCTACTCAGCAGCCATCTTGGAGCCTTCCATATGTCCTTGAATTTTGACTACTTGCTATGTGAACTAAAGATTAAATGTCATTTGAATTAAAAATTCAATTTAATATCAGATTATCATCCAGTTACAGTTTTCAGTCCAATTTTTTAAGGTTTGATATACGTTTGCTCTGTTTATAAACCTTACTCATTTATTTTTTATTAAATAAATATACATTATTGTTTATAAGTTTGAGGGTTATATAGGCCTGGTCATTGGAAGCATAATAATCAGCTGGCTTTTGGGTTATGCTAAACTTTAAGGATCTTAAACACATGAGTGTACTTTGACATGATAGAATGTGCTTTTTTACACTTGAGAAAATATATTAATTGTTTTACAGGGAAATATAAGACTGTATAATAACTTATCTATAGTAAAGTAGATTTTATAAAAAGGAATATATACCTACTATAAGA
>NW_005342029.1:0-362 GCF_000412655.1 Myotis brandtii | reverse complement strand
ACACTTTCAACAGTATCCTACCTCTTGAAGGAGAAGCGGTATGGAGTGCAAAGCCCTCACTTTGGTGACTGGGCGGCCTGTGTTCAAATTTGAGATCTGATTTTTCCCCCGGGTATGTGGTTGAGCAAGTAACTCAACCTATCTCTGAACCTCATCCATTAAACATATTATCCATCTGTGGAATTGTTGTAAGAACTGCAGGCGGATGAGAAGCTGGCCAGGTGCTCCCAGGGACTGCCCAATGCGTAGCTTTGCCAATTGCAGGCAGCAATTCTGTCTTTCTGGGTGTGTCCAAGGTTGCCTGGATTGTGCTGGAGAAAATCAGAAGGAAGGCACGAACTGCTTCTCTCTGCATATAGGAG
>NW_005342028.1:0-432 GCF_000412655.1 Myotis brandtii | reverse complement strand
GAAGCAGCGATCCTGTGATCTCCGGAACCTCAGAGCGTCCGCCAGATACGGCACGGCCAGAGGGCTGCCCAGGATCACGATAAAGGCAGCAACAACTGTTACCATCGGTAATGAATTACACAGATCATCATGAAGAATCGTCATAAACCCACAGTCCTAGCAGGTTAAACGAACACACCTCTCCGTGACAATAATAATAATTGTAACTGATGACTGTCTTCCCAAGTAGAATATGCAGATGGAGGCGGGATGGGGACAAGCTTGGCCCCGCCCACGGTGGAGGGTCAAGCTGGAGTCAGGCTCCTCGGGATTTCGTTTCAGATTTGCCTCCCGCTCAGGCCAGACACGGTGGCTTTCCTAACGCCCGGGAGAAGCTCGCGGACACGCACTGACCCTTCCCCCTCGGCCCGACCAACGTGGACAAGCGCTGCC
>NW_005342027.1:0-926 GCF_000412655.1 Myotis brandtii | reverse complement strand
ACTGGGGATCAAGCTGCAACCCAGGCATGTGCCCTGAAAAGAATCAAACTGTGACCTTTCAGTCTGCAGACCAACACTCTATCCACTGAGCCAAACTGGCTTGGGCACACAAGCTTGTCTTTGCATACTCCCTGTAGAACTGGGGGCACAGCATTTATGCTCAGAGAACCTGTGCCCGCACATCGTGGACTCTCAGTGCCTGCCTGTTGCATCCTCTCACTCGATTCCAAGCCCCTGGCTCCTTCCACTGCCCCACGCTACCTGCCACCTCCCACTAAAGGGGGAAAGGAACCTTCTGGAAGTTCTGTGAGTATTAACCGGAGAGAAGAAAGCAGCTCATCCCTACAGTGGAACCTGTCCCCCGCCACCCCGCCAAGACAATCAAAACACTAAATTAACAACAGACTTGAAAAAATACAAAATCTGGATTCTCCCCAGTGCGCTGGGCTGTTAACTTGGAAAACCGTGGAGGGCTGTGGCTACTGCCTCGGGTCCTAGATAAGGAGGTCAAAGGTTATCAGGAGACCAGGAGACATCCCAGGGGGAGCTTGGCCTGGTTTTAAAGCTACTGATGGATGATGGGCAAACCTCCATAAACACTGGAGAGCGCTCTACACGGAGGACATCAATGTTAGAAATGGTATCAGGGGTCAGAGGGCTTTAAGAAAATAAAACTATGTTAAATTACCATTTACTGAAAACATCCGATTTCATGCAAACATGAAATGAGGAATTCAGTACAAAGGGCCTTTTCTGAACATCACTCTAAAAGTTACCCATGCCAGTGGGTCGACCAGTCTTCCTCATGAAATTTGGAAATGCCTTTTGAGTTAAGGATTTGTTTTCTTCTAAAGCAGTCTGTTAATTATTTATCCTGAAGCATTGTGTCAACCCTCAAAGGCTAGGCCTGACTTGCAGAGGTAGCT
>NW_005342026.1:0-644 GCF_000412655.1 Myotis brandtii | reverse complement strand
TATAATAATACTGATACACTATTCACTTGTTTCACTGAGCTGACATTTGCTTTCCTGTTACAAAAGTAATAATGGGTAAAACTGCTCATGCATTAAAGAATCTGAATTGGTGACCTCACACTATACTAGTACTCACTAGTCACTGAATTCTTTATGACAGCCTACCGAAGTGCAAACGAAACAAAACAACCCTATTGTACTTAAGAAAGTTCCTGTTGCCCTAACCGGTTTGGCTCAGTGGATAGAGCATTGGCCTGCGGACTCAAGGGTCCCAGGTTTGATTCCGGTCAAGGACATGTACCTTGGTTGCGGGCACATCCCCAGTGGGAGGTGTGCAGGAGGCAGCTGATCGATGTTTCTCTCTCATCGATATTTCTAACTCTCTATCCCTCTCCCTTCCTTTCTGTAAAAAAAAAAAGTTCCTGTTAAAGCTATAATTATTTCATTAAATATCCACCCACTAGTACTCTTGTTTTCAATGACTTGTGTGACAAAATAAAAAGTATGCAAAAAATCCTGCCTGTGTCTCCCAAAATATGATGGTTGTCCCAAAGAAAAAGTTATATGATTGAGCTGTCAGTTGAACTAACCACTTTTTTTCATGGAACAAACTGTTTACTTAAAGGAATGACTAACATAAATTA
>NW_005342025.1:0-710 GCF_000412655.1 Myotis brandtii | reverse complement strand
GAGAGAGAGAGAGAGAGAGAAACATTGATTGATGTGAAAGAAATATCAATTGGTTGCCTCTTGCATGCACCCCAACTGGGGATTGAACCTATAACCTACGTATGCGCCCTGACTGAGAATCAAATCTGCAGCCTTCTGTTGTATGGGACGCCGCTCCAACCAACTGAGCCACCCAGCGAACACATACTTTTTTAATTTTTCAAAAATTTTCAACTACTTTAATGTGCTGGGGAAGAAATCCATTAAAACATGTTTAATTACATTAAAATGTATTAGAGGGCGTGCGTTTTTCTCGGTAATATGGCGTGATGGACTCCATCCACCTCCACTCCCTCTCTGCTGTTCCCAGCAGCCCAGGGGCCTTTTGTGGGGCTGGGGCTGTGCTTCCTCCAGCCTGGGCGCTAGGCGGCGCTGGGGAGCCTCGGCCACGGAGAGGACCTGGAACTTGCAGGCGTCTCTGGGCGGGTGGGAGCAGAGATCACATTGCTGGTGTTTTGCTGCCCTCTGGTGGCAGCATGCAGTTGCTCCTCTCGGCCTCAAATCAGGAAGTTGCTTTTAAGTCCCTAGTTGTCTGGTGAGGATTGGTTTATTTACTTATCTATGGTAACCAGAACCAACATCTATTCAGCACCGACCGACCGTGCGCCAGGTGCCTGGTAACCCTCATAATGCCCCTGGGGGTCAATGAGGCTGGGAGAGGAATGGGCAGT
>NW_005342024.1:0-290 GCF_000412655.1 Myotis brandtii | reverse complement strand
AGTGGATAGAGCATTGGCCTGTGGACTGAAGGGTCTGAGGTTCGATTCCGGTAAAGGGCACATTCCTCTATGGCCTTTGGCTATTTTATCAAATAAAGAGGGTGAAAAAAGGGAAGCCTGGGCATGTGCCCTGACTGGGAATTGAACCGTGACTTCCTGATTCATAGGTCTATGCTCAACCATGAGCCGCGCCAGCTGGGCTCATCCTCAAAATCGATGACAGTACTTGCTCTTCCCATTCCAGAAGGCTGCTGGGAAAAGGTCAGTCACTCTGTATGGCAGTGGACATG
>NW_005342023.1:0-283 GCF_000412655.1 Myotis brandtii | reverse complement strand
ATGAAAATGAAAACACAACAATCCAAAATCTTTGGGATACATTGAAAGCAATTCTGAGAGAGAAGTTTATAGCATTATAGGCCTACCTCAAAATAAAAGAAAAACTGGTAATAACACATCTAACTCTGCAACTGGAAGAATTAGAAAGAGAGCAACAAGAAAAACCCAGAGTGAGAAGAAGGTAGGAAATAATAAAGATAAGAGTGGAAATAAGTGACATAGAGACCAAAAAAACAACAGATAAGCTCAATGAAACCAAGAGCTGGTTCTTTGACAGGATAAA
>NW_005342022.1:0-1521 GCF_000412655.1 Myotis brandtii | reverse complement strand
AAAAAGTGCTACCACCAGAGGGGAGAGGAGGCCAACTCTGGTGCTGGGTGTAGCTCAGGAGCTGGCGCGGAGGGAGGCTCCAGGTGCAGCTCCTGTTCCACACGTGGGAAGACAAGGCCCCTCTGAGCTTCTCCTGGAGTGGCCTCTAGCTCTGGAATTGCTGTTAGAATCGGGCGTACACTTGGCTCTGGCTCTGGACCTGCTGCTGGAGGTGGCATCAAATCTAATGACAGTAGTGCCTCCAGCTCCATGCGGGCTTGGGCCCCGTAGTTATACAGCTGGCTCTGGCTCTGGAGATGCTACAGGAACTGATGCTGGAGCCAGAGCCACTCTGGAGATGGTGCTGGAGCTGCAAGAGGAGGAGAGGTCACTCGAATGCCTCTCCAAAGACAGAACATATCCCAGAATTTCCCAGAAAAGGACATCTTCCCAGGCTGAATCCTCCTAATAGGTGGTCTGAGGCCAGTCTGCTCCTGTCCCTACACCAACCGCTGGCTGCTCTCCCTGAGTAGCCCCAGCACCAACCCTCCCCCTTATGCTCACAATCATCCACCCTAGGGCTCCGGCTCAGCAGGCTCTGGCCTAGGAAGGTGTCACATTGAACATCCTGTGTCCTCTACCTGCTGTGATGTCCAGTGGCACTGGCTGATGCCCCAACTGGAATGGAAGCAAGGGAGGGTAGGGATTTTAGTCTGCTCCATTCATTGAGCTATGCCAAGTGTCTAGAAAGGGTCCTGCACACTGTAGGAACTTAATAGATCTACTGTCAATAGAATGAACCTTCTCAGATATCTGAGTGTACCTGAGGCCCCTCAGCAATCCTCTAAGAGTCTTTGCTCTGGCTACACCCAGGACAGGGGACCGCCCAGATAGAATGTGACACCCAGATAGAAAGGAGTTTACAAATGGGAAGCAGCTTTTCCCAGGCCACAGAATAAGTAAGGCTTGAGGCAGAGAGCTTCATGGGGAATAGAAAATCATAAATAAAACCAGAGCCCTTAGCAGCCCTTTCCACAGGGCCAGGCACAGGGTCAGCACTCTCCATGGCTTATCCCACTTAGTCCTGACAATAGCCCTCTGAGTTTGGTCCTCATAGCACCCCAGTTTTCACACAAGCAAACTGAGGCTCAGAGAGGTGAAATGACATTCTCAAGACACCCAGCTGGGAGGTGGCAGAGTAACCCCTGTGCTGTAGTGGGGGAAAAGCACCCACCTTTTCCACAGCAGGGGTGACCTGTTGGGTGCTGGAGAAGTTTCAGTAGATAGACAGGGAGGCGGGACACAGTAGTCTGCTCTGGAGGGCAGACATCGGGTACTTTACCAGCTTCTGCAGTGTGTCTGCCTGCATGGTCCCCACCCTGCAAGTCTCATCCAGTTCAGGGACGACTTATTTTCACGCTGGAGTAGGACAAAAGAGGGACGACGAGTCAAACAATATAAACGGTACCAAATGCAAAAATACTTGTGGCCATATTGTGACGTGAAAGCAGTATATAAAGAATTTTCTGATATTCCCACAAA
>NW_005342021.1:0-2142 GCF_000412655.1 Myotis brandtii | reverse complement strand
AGATATTCTGCCAAGACTAAGATAAGCTGCGGTTCAAACCTTTCCTGGGTTTTTTCAGAACCTCACAGAGATTGCCTATCTTCCAAGCCCTCTGGGTAGATGCCTGCGTCCTAGGGACAAAGGTCTGCAGTGAAAGTGTTAGGTGCTGCTACCTCTGACATTTCTGTAAGCCATGAGAGTATGAAGCAAGCCCACCTTGTGAAGTTTTGATAAATTAGAGGTGGAGGATGCTCCCTAAAGCCAGCATCAAGAGTAGGAGAGAGAAATGGTGAAACAGCCAGAGGGGGTGTATTCAACTTCAAGTTAGCTCCTGGAGACTTTCTGAACTGATATGGAGAAATGTTCGCACCGCTAACCATCTTCTTCCCCTCCACCCCCTCAGTTGTGATGATTGAGGAAAATAATAGTGTTTTGTTAATTACTTTGTGGCTTTTGTATCCTCAGACTGGTGTGATATAGGAATTTCCCACACTTTTCTTTCTCTGAAAGAATAGATTAGGACTTAGAAATTAGGACTTAAACATTGAAAGTAGTGCTTGAAAGCTTAAGTAGATATTTTTATTCAATGTTTACATTATCCATGTAGGTTTATGATTATTAATGAGTTGATAACAATGAAGGGCACAGTTGGTGAGCACAGGCACAACATGCAAATGTTTATCTGTGGTGTAAGTAGGTGCCAACATAGCCCTTTAATTTGAACAACAAGCTGTGAAGAATAAATAACCATAAAGTTTAGGGTCCAAACCAAATAACTGTCTCATAATTAATTAGCTTGATTTTTAACACAAAGCTCGACTTTAAAGGAATTTTTGGATTGTGTAGTAACAGCTTTAACATCTCCTAACCAGGTATGCAACCACTTCTACTTAAGACTGGTCTTCTTCACTATAAGCATCCCCACCCTTTATGCGGAAAGACTGAATATACAACCAGAAGCAGCTTGGACCATATACTAAAATAGGACTCATACCCACAACCTTCATCAAATAGCAGGAAAAACTGACCTATAACCTGCAGCTGCCAGTTCAGGAAGTTAAATCACACCGTCTGTAGCACCCAACCCCAGTGGTCTTATAATTGATTAAGTACTGACAGCTTCCAAATTTCCCTCCCAACTTCCAACCAACCAGAGAAAGCCAAATACAGTCCATTCATGAATATGCCCTGCCTCTAGTTAGCCAGCCTCCAGCTTCCCCATGTCAGCAGCCTCCAATCGGGGAACACCCGAAGCCTTCTCTTTCATTCTTAGATAGCTTTTACACTCCTCTGCCTGTCTTTGAGTCTCTGCTAAAACCAGGTGATGCTGGCTGACTGACTCCATTACTCTACCAAGTTTTGAATAAACAGCTTTTGCTTATTTTTATGAGTAGTCTTCATTTATTTCCACAACGCTTAAATATACTTAATTAAAGACCAGTGAATGATTTTGAAATAATTTATTAGCAGTTGTAGAACCTTTACTTAGAGGTGAGTGGATTTGAAGAAATAAAAACAGAATTTCCTGAAATATCTGATAATAATATGTATAAGCTACTATTGAAGTGGTGACCATATTCCAAGCCTGAGCTAAATGTAGCATATGTCTAATCTCATTTAATCATTTCAACACTTATAAGTAGTAGCTACTGCAGAGGAAGAACTCAAGGCACAGAGAGGATAATTCTCTTGCCCAAATCCAATAACCAAAGGAAATGGACTTCAAACCCAAATGCATCATTCTCCCCAGCCTAACCTTTCTCCCAGGACCGCACTACTTACAGAGCTCTAAACACAGTGCTGAATTCCTCAAGAGTCAGTATCTACTTGAGAAGCTAATATTAATTGCTTATGAAATCCTTCACTTTGTACCTGTGTTCTCGGCTCAAGAACAGAACTAATAAAGGTAAAAGCACCCTTTGTCCTTAAGAGCTCATATGATAGGTAAAGTGGGTAAAATGAAACAACACATATCACAAGTATACTTGTTTGAGGATCAATTTAGTAAATCAATAAGATCCAGACTTTGTAGTTGAGCTTATAAGATTTTGCATTGAATTTATTGGGGTTACATTGGTAAATACAATTATATAGGTTTCAGGGGTATAATTCTACAAGACATCATCAGTATATTGCATTGTGTGTTCACCACCCCAAGTCAAT
>NW_005342020.1:0-247 GCF_000412655.1 Myotis brandtii | reverse complement strand
TTGATTGGCTGCCTCCTGCATGCCTCACACTGGGAATAAAGCCTGCAACCCGGGCATGTGCCTGACTGGGAATCAAACTGTGACCTCCTGGTTCATAGGTCAATGCTCAACCACTGAGCCATGCCAGCTGGGCTCCTTTTTGTGCCTGATTCTTTTGTGAATTTATTCATATTTTTTCCTTTTTATTTTTTAAATACATTTTACATTTAGTATTATTATTATACTAGAGGCCCAGTGCACAAAAATT
>NW_005342019.1:0-273 GCF_000412655.1 Myotis brandtii | reverse complement strand
GGACACCAAGACACATTATAATTAAATTGGCAAAAACAAAACACAAAGTGAGAATCTTAAAGGCTGCCAGAGATAGACAGAAAGTTACCTACAAAGGATACCCCAGCCAACTAGCGAATGATTTCTCAACAGAAACACATCAGGCCAGAAGGCAATGGAATGAAACATACAAAGTCATGCAAATGAAGGGTTTGAATTAAAGAATACTGTACCCAGCAAGGCTATCAATCAACATGGAGGGTGAAATCAGGAGCGTCACAGACAAAAAAGGAC
>NW_005342018.1:0-236 GCF_000412655.1 Myotis brandtii | reverse complement strand
TTAATTTCTTTCTTTTATTAAGAAAACTAGAGGCCCATTGCAGGAATTCATGCACCTGTGGGGTCCCTCGGCATGGCCTGTGGGATCGGACTGAAACTGGCTCTCCAACATCTCCCAAGGGGTCCCGGATTGTGAGAGGGTGCAGGCCAACCCGAGGGACCCCACTGGTGCAAGATTGGGCCGGAAAGGGACACAGGAAGTTGGCCAGCCGAGGAGGGACTGCAGGAGGGCTCCAG
>NW_005342017.1:0-605 GCF_000412655.1 Myotis brandtii | reverse complement strand
TATCTATCTATTTTTCTATCATCTATCTGTCTATCTACCTATAAATCCAGAGTTGACTCTTGAACAATGGCAGAGGTTAGGGACACAGACCCACCATGCACTCAAAAATGCACATATAACTTAAGTCGACCCTCTGGCTATATGCGTTCCTCAACTTCAAATCAGAAACACAGGTGATCCCTGAACAACATGGGTGTGAACTGCATGGGTCCACTTATACACAGATCTGTATATAAAATAACTCTTATTGATTTATTTTGATATCATAATATGCTCTTTCACTTTTAACAGTTTAACTTGAACTAATTATACATAGCTTTACATATAATGACCTTATAGTGGTATACTTTCCTTTATGATTTCTATTCATTATTATTGTCATACATTATTTTCACTTTACTCAGTTCACTTTAAAAGAAATTAAGGAACACTTTTATACTGACTTACATATTTATTATTTCTAATGCTCTTCATTTTAAAGCCAAGCTACCATATTGCACCATATCCCTTAAATTAATAATTTCAGCAGCTCATGTAGTGTATCTGCTGTAAGAATGGTGGGTTTTTTTGTGTGGTTTAACTGAAAATGTCTTTATTTTGCCTTT
>NW_005342016.1:0-657 GCF_000412655.1 Myotis brandtii | reverse complement strand
TATTTCAATTTGCATCTTCCTAATGACTAATAAAGTTGAGCATCTTTCCGTGTGCTTATTTACTATCTGTGTATCTTCTTTGGAGAAGGGTGTGTTCGAATGTTTGTTGTTGCTATGGGTACCCACTGAACACCTCAGGCTTCAAATACTCTGGAAAGACCTTCACTTAAGGGTGGGGACAGGTTTCCTAAACAATTTTCTCAGCATCTAATTCACTCTGAGCCTTAGGTCTTCCCTTTGCACCAACTTCAGAAAAGGTATGGCTCCAGATTCTTGCAACAATACTAAGAGTTTTCCACTGATGTTTGTTACTTTATACCTGATGGCCTGGTGTGGAGGGTGGAATTAGTGAGGTTAAAGCTTCTATTCTGATTAAAACTCCGTGATAGGCATATACTGTTTACCTGGGTCTGGAGTGTGTTATTCTAAGTGATCCTGCCCCTCCTCCAGCTATAGTTCCAGATGCAGCACAAATGTGTACTTGTATCTCCCTCAGAGAGAGGTTTTTTCTTATTCACTTCCTCAAGATGCCTTTGCATTTGCTTTTTACCAGTGCTTTATGGGCAACAACATCTGTTGCCCTCCATAGGCACATAGACTCAGGCTTTTGTTTCTTGGACGATATTGGGAAGAAGTGTCCTGCTGTGGTTTTGAACA
>NW_005342015.1:0-275 GCF_000412655.1 Myotis brandtii | reverse complement strand
ATTGGAGAGGGTGCAGGCTGGGCTGAGGGAACCCGCCCCCCCCCTGCACAAATTTCATGTACCGGGCCTCTATATATATCCAATTATTGTATACACACCTAGGAACCCCACATATATAATTAATATAAATCTTTATGTACATATTTTAAAGTAATATGTAATGTAGAGTCTTTACCTATATTTAGATTTATTTTACCAAAGTTGTGTATGAGACAGTCAATTGTTAAAATATTTCCTTACTGCCCTAACCAGTTTGGCTCAATGGATAGAGCGTC
>NW_005342014.1:0-682 GCF_000412655.1 Myotis brandtii | reverse complement strand
TCTCCTTTCCTCTCTCTTTAAAAATCAATAAAAATATCTTTAAAAATAATAACAATCGGCAACTAATATAAAAAGTCACCTGAATATGTAACTAATAATAAATTAGATTTGGTTAGAAACTGAACCACTAGATTCTAGTTGCTAAACTCACTCCCAGAAGAGGGAGATTATAGTGAGAAAGGGAAGACCACTATATTTCACACGAACTATTTGTTTTCTAAAATAATGTAAATCTGTTCTTTGGCTTTAAATGTTGTTATTGTCTCTTGTCTCTTTCCATTAATAGGACCTAAGCGGGCTGAGGTTGGTTGGGGGCAGACCTCACTTGGATTTAGAGCTGCTGAGCTGTGCGGGAGAAGTACTTGATTGTGAATGAAGGGCAGAGTTGTTTTCTTCTTTTGACATTAAAATTCCAGAATCCACCATAGAAAAAAGTCAGCTTTGTCTTCATAAGGACCTTAATGTCTTAAAAAAAAAAAAAAGGCCAAACAGCAACTGGTAATAAATGAGATCTGGCCCTAGCCAGTTTGGCTCAGTGGTCCGACGAAGACTGAAGGGTCACAGGTTCATTCTGGTCAAGGGCATGTACCTTGGCTGTAGGCTTGATCCCCGGCTCTGATCGGGGTGTGTGCAGGAGGCAACCAGTTGAAGTGTCTCTCTCACATCAATGTCTCTCTCTCTC
>NW_005342013.1:0-239 GCF_000412655.1 Myotis brandtii | reverse complement strand
GAGAATCATGGACCGGCTGCCTCCTGCATGCCCCCTCGTGGGGATCGAGACCACAACCGGGCCTGTGTCCCTGACCCGGAATAGAACCTGGGACCCCTCAGTCTGCAGGCTGACGCTCTATCCACTGAGCCGCACGGCCAGGGCAGCGTCCTGTAAGTGAGCACAGACGGCCGCTGTCCCCCCAGGCCCTCCACGCAAAGCGCCTGCCACACGCCTTCAGGGGCCAAGGCGACGGGGGT
>NW_005342012.1:0-283 GCF_000412655.1 Myotis brandtii | reverse complement strand
CCGCGGTACTCCCTCCACCCCTCGATGCTCCCTCCACCCCATGGTACTCTCTCCACCCCGCGGTACTCCCTCCACGCAAAATACTCCCTCCACCCGCGATACTCCCTCCACCTGAGATGCTTCCTCCACCACCTGTGATACTCCCTCCACCCCGTGGTACTCCCTCTACCCCGCGGTACTCCCTCCACCCCGCGGTACTCTCTCCACTCCATGGTACTCCCTCCACCCCACAGTACTCTCTCCACCCCGCGGTACTCTCTCCACCTGAGATGCTCCCTCCACC
>NW_005342011.1:0-205 GCF_000412655.1 Myotis brandtii | reverse complement strand
CTTCATTCATGGAATTTATTAACTGTAAAAACTCTGATACTTGGTGGAAAATGGAATGATAATAAGCTCTTCTGTAACACTCTGGAGGCTGACTCCATCTCAGTACATTCCTGGGACACGCCATCACAGCTATGAATTTTGAATCAGTAACACTGTCTTCCTACCAGGAACCAGGCAAAATTTTTCAAATCTCTGAGGAAAAACA
>NW_005342010.1:0-263 GCF_000412655.1 Myotis brandtii | reverse complement strand
CCCAATTCAGATCGAATCACAAGTGGTAGGTCCCCAGGTGACCCACAACTTTTGTCCAATTTGGCTACAAATCAGAGGTCCCCGTGAGCTGCTTCCTTAGATTTGATCATTTGCGGGAACAGTTCCCGGGACTCAGGGACACAGTGGCTGGCGTTTATCGTGCATTCTATAACAAAGAAGATGCTGGGGGACACAGATGAGCTGCCAGGAGAAGAGCTGCACAGGGGAGCTCTGGAAGAGCCCTCTGCCCCTGTGGAGTTGGG
>NW_005342009.1:0-659 GCF_000412655.1 Myotis brandtii | reverse complement strand
CCATCACTGATCTAAGATCAGTGTGTGCCCTCCTGTGTACTGTACTGTCTGCAGCTTGTTTGTCGTGTTGGAGGCGTGACTGTCCAACAGCACACACTCCATGTTTTTCCTTTTGTGCGGAAGGTCTGAACTCCATACTCTTCGCGATCAACATTGACAACAAGGATTTAAATGGGCAGAGCAAGTTTGCTCCTACTGTCTCGGACCTCTTAAAGGAGTCAACGCAGAATGTGACTTCCTTGCTGAAGGAGTCCACGCAAGGAGTGAGCAGCCTTTTCCGGGAGATCACGGCGTCCTCTGCTGTCTCCATCCTCATCAAACCTGAGCAGGAGACCGACCCCCTGCCCGTCATGTCCAAGCACGTCAGTGCAGGTGAGGCAGAGTGTGTGAGGTAGAGCAGAGGGGCCAGGTAAAGGATGACAGGCCGTGACCCAGGTGGACACACCTCGTCACCTGAAAGTGCCAAGGGGCCTGAATCTGACGCATTTGCATTCTCAGCTCACATTTGTTTTTATTTTTTTTACCCTTACTGAGAAAGAGCCTCACCTAGAGGGGAAGATGATAGGGTAAAAGAGCAAAAGGTCAGTCAGAACAAACTGAAAGCAAGGGTGTGAGGGCCACGGGAAGCCAGATGAGGTTGATCTTCATTCATTTATTCT
>NW_005342008.1:0-242 GCF_000412655.1 Myotis brandtii | reverse complement strand
TTTGGGGGACACTGTGGGCTTGGCTGGCCTCACTGCCACCTCACTGCCGGGGCTGGAGCAGCCACTGCATTTCCCAGACGCTCTTGCCACTGGATTCTGGACGCAGGACGGTCCCCGCAGTTGAGTCCCTCCAGCGAGGTGGACGGCAGGAGTGATCCAGGTCGCAGCCAGGGCAATGATCTTGAACCAGGGGTGCCCGTGGCGACCTCAGAGGCAGGAGCACCCCCGGTCCGTGGGTTCTG
>NW_005342007.1:0-1508 GCF_000412655.1 Myotis brandtii | reverse complement strand
AGGCTGACGCTCTATCCATCGAGCCAAACCGGCTAGGGCCAGCTTCACTCTTAAGAAGCCTTCAACAGTATAGCTATTACTTTTGTATTGAAGTTTAAGGTTTGAATTAATGTAACGTATATGAAAATGCCAGCACAGCTCTGGAAACTTAGAAAAAGTATACGTTATTTTATGCCATCAAATACTATTTCTTCACACACTGGCACTTGTAATGGAAGAGTTTGTATCCTGACTCTACAATCAAGATTGTTATAAATACAAATCTATTAATATAATTGAAATTTCTATCTCATAAGACTTTTAAAATAGAACAGGTCATTACAAGGCCAAGCAGGAACAATGGCTAGATGATTCCAGAGATTTTCTTCTAAAAGAACATTTCTGATTTCAGGTTAGAGGTTCATGGGCCTTAAAAAAGAGATTCATCTGCTTTTTAAAAAATTTTATGGTCTTAATAATAAAAATATTATAGTTCTGATCTGTGATTTTAAAATCAATTCTAAAAAGCTGTGTAATTCGTGGTGGAAAACCAACAGGGTGGCGGGCAAGACCAGAGTGAGGGTGAGAGTGTGAGTGAGTGAGTGTGTGCGAGGGAGAGTGTGCGCGGGTGTGAGTGTAGTTGGAAAACAATAGGAAATTGAAGAAAGAACTAGAGGATGATACAAACAAACGGAAGCATAGACCTTGTTCATGGATTGGGAGAATTACCGTGATTAAAATGTATATGCTACTCAAAGCAATCTGTAGATTCAGTGGAATTCTGATGAAAATATCTATGACATATTTCACAGAACTAGAACAAACACTTCTCTGATACTGTTTCTTATCAACAGTTGGAATCAGGTTAAACATCTCCTAGTTACATCCTGTTGAGTTTGCTGATTAGTTTGGAAAATGTCTAAGAATTCCTTCTCAGTTGCTTTCACAAAGCAATATCAAAAGGAAAGCATACTTTATTGCTGCGGTTGACATCCTTGACAATGCAATATTGGTTGCTGTTAATTCGGTGTGTGATTCCAGCCCTGTAGGGGAAGTGAGCTCCTTAGTTCCAGCAGTGAACAGAAACAGTGCTGGGCCGATCTTCAGACCTACGTGCTATGTGTCTGAGACATCTTTATTGTGTCTCCAGTTTATGAAGCTCCAATAGGAACAGAGTCAGCAGCAGGGTTGTAGCTATTTCCCAGTCCAGTGATCTGACAAGTTGTTGCCCCAATCAATCTGTCACCACGTCCCTCCCATCTTTTCTCTGGTTAACTTGTAGCTGTGGACCAGCACCACCTGGGGTTATGGCTGCCCCAGGTTGCCATGGAGACGGAGCAATAATAGAGATGGAAGTAGAGCTTTGTTTCCTCCTGTTATTACTGGCACACATTCACTTGTTGTACCCAGCGCTTCAAATATAACCAAGGCAGGTGTCATGACAATAAGGGAATTTCAAAGACATGTGAGTCCGTGTCTTTAACACTCCATTTGGGCAGGGAGTCCAGCTTCCCTTATTCTCACCTGCT
>NW_005342006.1:0-378 GCF_000412655.1 Myotis brandtii | reverse complement strand
GGTCAATTACCCTTTTTGTCTATTATTAGATAGGATTTTGTGCCTATATAAAGACAAATTTACAAAAGAGCATAAGAATACCATAAGTTGGGAAACCAAATATACAAAAGGGCATAAGAATCTGCTTTATCTGCTAATAAAAGTATCATCTTGGGTTTCAGGTCAACTCCCTCTCATAGTCCCTCTGATGTCCAGTCTAGTGAATGAAATCCTCTTGATTGTGTGTTACTTGGGTGCAGGAATCAGAGAAAAATGTGAATACATATGGTGTAATTCCAGTTTGTGCTTTGGCGGCTTCCAAATTAAAATTTTTTTTTAATTTGATACTTTGGTTTTCCTTTTTTGGTTGGGAGTGTCTCACACCCCTCAAGTCCCAGA
>NW_005342005.1:0-210 GCF_000412655.1 Myotis brandtii | reverse complement strand
CCCTTCAGGAACTTTCTCCCATCCCTACCAGCCCTCACTGGCCCAGCACCAAGATTTCTTGGTGCTTTCTTGAGCACTATGAGCTGTACTGTTTTGTTATTCCCTAGACTTTAAAAAATGTTTCCCCAGCTTACATCCCAGAAGGGAGAAGAAGGGAATGTAAGCAAATTTCAGGTCAAGTGGTCTTTGTATGCTGCCCATCTATGCACA
>NW_005342004.1:0-202 GCF_000412655.1 Myotis brandtii | reverse complement strand
GGGAAGAGATCAACCAAGGAACTTGTATGCATACATACATAACCCCTGGAAACAGACAATAGGGTGGTGAAGGCCTGGGGTGGGCTAGAAGGGGCTGATGGGGGATAAAAGGAGGCTGTAATACTTTCAACAATAAAGAAAAAGGAACCCTTAAGGAAAAATGTATTGAGACTGTTCCCAGGTTGGGGCAGGGAGAGGGGCA
>NW_005342003.1:0-200 GCF_000412655.1 Myotis brandtii | reverse complement strand
ATTTGGAAGTTTCTGTGGTTATGAATTTGTGTGTGCAATCCAAGTAGTTGGTACTTTTAGACAGTGGAATAAATATAACAAAAAGCCGAGCCCGCCTGGCGTGGATCAGTGGTTGAGCATTGACCCATGAAGTAAGAGGTCACTGTTTTATTCCAGGTCAAGTCATATGCCTGGATTGCAGGCTCAATCCCCAGTGGAAG
>NW_005342002.1:0-317 GCF_000412655.1 Myotis brandtii | reverse complement strand
AGAATATGGATATTATACTAAGGGAGAAGGGAAGCTATTATTGATTTTAAGTGAGGGAGTGATGGGATCTGATTTGTTTTCAAATGTTTACTCTAGCTATGGTGGTTGGTGGATTGCTGAGGGGATGGCCATAGATGTGGATAGACTAGCTAGGAGGCCAGTGCAGAGATCCAGGCCAGAAGTGCAGAGCATGTAGACTGCAGTGGGAACAGCAGAGGCAGAGGGGTGCGAGTCAGAATAGTATGAGATCTGCACAAGGAAACTCTGTCTTCCAGCTAACTCTGCAGGGCTGCCCTTCCCCCAGTACAATCTTTCCT
>NW_005342001.1:0-211 GCF_000412655.1 Myotis brandtii | reverse complement strand
ATAAAAAAGAATAAACCAATGAATGCATAAATAAGTGAAAAAAAAAGAAAAAAAAAAGAAGAATGATCCAGTCCCACCCTGAGCTGCCAGCCCTTAGTCACAATGCAGGGTGGGGGGATGTGAGGGAGACAACACCACTGAAGAAAGGAAGAAAAGGTAGGATGTGAAACTCTGCTTTGTCTATAATCCTTGGACCTCAGAGCATGTTTCC
>NW_005342000.1:0-217 GCF_000412655.1 Myotis brandtii | reverse complement strand
GAAAAAAGAGATATAGAAAGATATAAATAAGTGGAAAATATACCCTGATCATGGATTGGTAGAATCAATATCATTAAAATGTCCATACTACCCAAAGAAATCTATAGAATCAAGGCAATCCCAATTAAAATACCAACAGCATATTTCACAAACCTAGTAAAAATTCTCCAAAAATTTATATGGAATAAAAAAAGACCCAGAATAGCTGCAGCAATCC
>NW_005341999.1:0-1228 GCF_000412655.1 Myotis brandtii | reverse complement strand
TTTTTTCTCAGAAGATTGTCTCAAATGTCTAGTTATCTTCTGGTATATTCACATCTAATAATCAGTTTTAAAAGAGCTTATTGGTAGCTTTGTTGATCAATAATAGTCTTAATTGTGAGTATATTTGCTTAGCTGTTTCAACAGGGCCCCTACTTTTCAGAAAAAGATAGCCTTTTCTTCAGAGTTCATCAGTTTTCCTAGACAAGAATTATCTAATTTTTTGACTAGAAGGCATTCTCTGACCAATAGTGAGAAGACTGTGATGAATATGTAAACTTTCACTTAATAACCCTTAATAATTACAGTGTTGCCTCTTATTTTTGATGATTCCAGAAATAATAAAATATGTTTTTATTGATTTGAGAGAGAGAGGAATACAGAGATACAAACATCAATGAAACAGATCAGTTGCCTCCTGCATGACCCCTATTGGGTATTGAGCCTGCAACTCGGCATGTGCCCTGAAGAGGAATCTAATGGGTGACCTCAACCACTGAACCACACTGTCTGGGTTGATTCCAGATTTTTTAATTCAAAGTTTCTCTGTACTCTATTGTTTTCTTCAGAGCTAATAGGTCTTTCCCTTTTTACAAAGTTCCTTTGGTTCAATGTCTCAGCAAACAAACAAAAAATAAAAACAAAGAATTACTCTTTTGTAGGGATTCACTGAGGAGTTGGCAGAAGACGAGAGGGGGTTAGGCATTGAACTGTATGTATGTGGAAGGAGATTTGGGTGTATAACTCTGCTTATATAGACTTTCAACCAATTCTTTTGATTTTAGACTCAATTATACTCTCACTCTAAGAACTAAATGGTGTCTCCAATTCTTGAGCCTTTTAAAGATTCTGTCGCATAAGCATACCTAGTTCTATCCATACTGACAGCTTTGATTTAAGCTTTCTCTGGTCTGCTAAGCAGTGGCCATTTCTTGACCCAATTCTTTTCCTTCATAATTGTTTTTCTGCCATCTCCTTTCTCATTCTCTCTACCCTTGTTGATATGTGTTTTGTTGTTGTGACTGATGTTTTACCCTTTTACTATTGTTTTAGTATGGCTGCACAGGGAGAAGACATAAAGAATGCATATGATTAAAACAACAGGGTTAGCCCTAGCCATTTGGCTCAGTGAATAGAGTGTTGGCCTGTGGATTGAAGTGTCCTGCGTTCGATTCCGGTCAAGGGCACATGCCCAAGTTGTGCACTCAATCCCAGTGGGGGGCATGCAGGA
>NW_005341998.1:0-844 GCF_000412655.1 Myotis brandtii | reverse complement strand
TATATCACAATGCTACATCCACTGTGGGAATCTTGCTGCTTGCTGAGATTAAATTAAAATATCAGTCAAAATATTGATACCATTGACTTCCACTTCCCTGAACCCCTTGGGTCATGTGGATGAAGAGAAATGAGGTAACATTTCATCATTAAAAGTAGTTACACTCTGATACTGAAAAAATTTGGAAGCAGGAGGTTAGATGTCAAAGCAAAAAGAACATTTTAAATCCTCCATTGATTTTCTTTCTCTGTGTTTCCCTTCTTTTATTTTTTATGATAGGGATACCTGCCAGCATCATTTTCTTCTTTCTCTGGTTTATAACTTCCCCATTAAAAAGTAATTTGAACAACAGTATGGCCAGAGAGTTTTATCTGTACATTTTTATAGCATTTTATCATTTTGCCTCAGTTATTTGAGTGCATATCAGGGTATCATTAAAATCTGCAGCATCTACAGAGTGTATGTGACAAACCAGGAATTGTGCCAAGTGTTGTTTTCCTCCCCCCTTTGGATAATCATTTGCTTCTCACCACAACTTTCTCATGGAGATGTGATTGTGATCCTCGTTTAATACGTGAGGAAACTAAGGCCCCAAATGTTTAAAAATATACACATAGCTCCCAGCTTGTAAATGTCGAAACTGGAGTTGCACCCGGGCAGTCTGTTTCCAGAGCCCACCTGCTTTATCATTCCTCCCAGCCATGATCTCATTGCAAGCAGTGGGTATAAACATGGCATAAATAGAAGAAAACTTTAGTTTTGTTTTTTTCCCCCCGTATCCTGACAGACAGTTGTTTTGTTCCTTGTTTTTCTAAATTATAATTTTGCTCTCACAAAATGATAT
>NW_005341997.1:0-602 GCF_000412655.1 Myotis brandtii | reverse complement strand
TACTAAACTTTACTGGAGCTGCTCCCCACACCCCCAGTCCCTGCCCCAAGAACCACGCTGCCCTCAGCAAGGTGCCCCGGCAGCGGTTGCGTCCTGACAGGTGGGTGGTGGGAAAGCTGAGTAGCATGGGGGCTGCACACAGCCATGGAAGGGCGGGGCCTGAAGGTAGAGGAACCTTTGGCAAAGTGGCTACCATGGGGTCTGCAGGCGCGCAGACAGGCCTCCTCCTGATGAGTGGATCCTGGGCAAGCGCCACGGCTTCAGGGAAGTGGCTGGCCAGGAGGCGGGCAGCCAAAGGGGCACAGAGCGGCGCCAAGGTGGGGTGCACTGGAGGGGGCTCAGGCTTGGGCAGGGTACTGGTGGGCAGGGATCTGCCTCGCCCACAGAGAGCGAGATTCTGCGGGGGGAAAAAAGAGGCGATGACTGCAGGCGTGGAAGGACGCCAGGGCAGAGGGGCGCAGACTCGCAGCCCTGAGGCAGGGGTGGAGGGGCGGCACCACCTCAGTGAAGGAGTGCCCCACTGCTGGGTACCCCAATGTAGCGGTTTGGTGAAGCTCCCGGCTGCGGCCTGCACACTTGAGAGGCCAGGACTCCTGCTCCTG
>NW_005341996.1:0-330 GCF_000412655.1 Myotis brandtii | reverse complement strand
ATGAGTTTGCCGACCACTGTCCTAAGCTATCCATGTGCACTCCAAATAAAAACACTGCATGTGTGGAGCCCTTCCCTCCCCTTCAATTGTCAGAAAATTTGTAGATCAATTATACCAAAAATAACTCTACTGTATATCTCCACATTTACCACCAGACCCCAAATCATCCTGTTCTCTTTTATCCACTGAGAATGGAAAGTGGGACAAACACTTGAAAAAAAACAAACCTGGCTGTTTATTATGGCAAAAGATACAGTGAACCTAAAGACCAGTAAATCTGCGTATACTACTTGCTCAAGAGCAAGAAATTTTCTGTTTCAGAAGACTGGA
>NW_005341995.1:0-625 GCF_000412655.1 Myotis brandtii | reverse complement strand
GGTCGCGACCCACAGGTTGAGAACCGCTGCTTTAGTAGGAATAACTAAATTCAGGTTGGAGTTTTAACATGTTCTTCTTTCTTTGAATATGCCCTTTCTCCAAATGATTATGCGCTTAGCAAAAAAATAAATTAATAAAAAATAAAAAAATGTGTGTATTAGGGGAACGCAAACATTTTAACAAATCACAGCACCCGAAGTTCCCTTTAAAAAAGATCCAGAATAAGTCCAAGAAATGGTTCTGCTTTGATGGATCAGGCTATATTTTAAAAGACGATCATAATGACTACATGTCTAAGTATAATATGTACATATGTACACACATATAAAAATTATAAGATTATACATATGTGTAAATATTATCAAGACTAGTTTTGTGTGTATATATAACCATAGGATAGATTGCACACTGGAAAGGTTGTAGAACCATGCTCATCTTGCTCCCGTCCCACTTCCGTTCTCTAATTTTTTGTATTGGGAACAGGTATTAGTGGAAGACCTTATTGTTTCTGCCTTGTGTTGGTTAAAACCTCTGTCTTTGTGTTTGTAATAGGTCCCTGCACACTGATTGTGAAGTTCAACATGTGCTAGAGCTGTTTTTCTTGAAGTAGTGAGCACGTATGAG
>NW_005341994.1:0-662 GCF_000412655.1 Myotis brandtii | reverse complement strand
ACCACCTGCCTGCACACATACCACCGACCTGCACACACACCACCGGCCTGCACACCTCCAATCTACCCGCACACCTACCACCTGCCTGCACACCCCCAGTCTACCCGCACACCTGCAGCTCACCTGCACACCTAGATGTGCCTCTTTTTGGGCCCCGACACAGTGTCTGGAGGGGCCCACGCGTGGCTTCCGGAAGGAGCCCCTGTGGTCAGCACAGCCTGTCCACCCGTTTCTACTGAGGAAACCGAAAAGGGCCACTTACTACCACGCGATCTCCAGGTTCAGCTTGATGGTGCCAAGGTCGTTGATGTCCACGGCCAGCACCTGAGGCCGGGCTGCAAACAGCTCTTTGGTCTCGCAGGTCACGCTGCCCACCAGGAGGTGGGTGGCCAGCCCTTTGACCTCTGTGACCTAGGAAGGGAGCGAAAGGGGAGGCGTTGGAGGACAGCGGAGCAACAGGCAGGACACTGCGGTCATTTCTTTCTGAACCACAGCTGACGTCGGAGCTGATGTTGCCATGGAGTGGGCAGCAGGAGGAGCCTGAGGACTCAGCCGAGGCTCACCCAGCGTGGCCGACCCAGTGTGGCCGACCCAGCGTGGCTCACCCAGCGAGGCTCACCCAGCGAGGCTCACCCAGTGTGGCTGACCCAGCGTGGCCCACC
>NW_005341993.1:0-882 GCF_000412655.1 Myotis brandtii | reverse complement strand
AGGTCCACGGGTTGATGCAGGAGATGAGGCCGGGTCCGTGGAGGGCCTGCAGCCACCAGCCCCCGGATGTCGGGACAGTGAGCTTTGCCAGCAGTTGATATGTTTGAAGACAAGGACAACGCGTGACCCTGTTCAAGCAGCCTCCCTGGCACCTCCCAGGCCTTTCGAGGTGACCTGAGGGGAGGGTCCCGTGTAAGTCCACGTGCACAGCAGGCGAGCGGGCTGCTCAGCGCTGGTCGTGCTGGCAGGGCTGGGGGGGATGCGAGGAAGCCGTCGGCCTCTGATTCTCGTCGTCCGGGCGTATATCTCATGCAGCCCAGGGGCTGGTCCCTCCCTCCAGGCAGGGATCCTGCTGGCCAGCTCCACCCGCCGTGGGCACTGCAGACTTCAGGCTTTGTCACAACCCATGAGGAGCGTGCGGACTCCCACACTGGTGCTTGCATTTTCTGTCCAGAATCGGCCCCATCCTTTGTTGTGGCGGAAGCAAGTGAGTGGTCACGTCTGAGCTCTCAGGGGTGGAACCGAGGAGGAAAGAGAGCTGGACATATTGGTGAGCATGACTGGACACGAGGCTTGTGCCCAGCATCAGGGTCCTGGGTGGGGCCTGGTGTGGCCGTGTGATGCCCAGCTGGGCCGCTGGGGCACCAGGCCCCAGGTCCCTCTGTGTCTGGGAGAGTCCCGTGTCCCATGAGGAGGAGCTGCACTTCTTCCCGGCAGACTCAGCTGGTGGCCCATGGTGACCTGTTGCTTTTTTTCAGGAAGTGGAATGTGGCCGAAAGCGTGGGTTTGATTGGAGGGTTGTGTGGCGCTTGGTGCTGCTACCAGGGCCCCCTCTACCAGGAGGTCCCTTGGTCTGCAGCCGTCCTCGGACTCGTGTTCAAA
>NW_005341992.1:0-626 GCF_000412655.1 Myotis brandtii | reverse complement strand
CTTCTTTATAAGGACTCTTGTCCTTACACCAGGCCCATCAGACAGTCCAGGGTAGTATCCCCACCTGAAAACCTTTAACTTAAGCACATCTACAAAGTCCCTTTTGCCAGGTAAGCCCACAGTCACAGCTTGCAGGAATGAGGAGGAGAAGCCATTGGGGGGCCATTATTCAGCTACCACAGGAGTAAGGGACACGAAGGACAGAGGATGGGCGGTGCTGGACAGAACAGGTGTTGTAGATGGAATCCTTAGGAACAGAGCCTGAGACAGGGATCTGGGCGCATGTGATGACTTCTGTCGAGGAGGGTGGGAAGCAGGACGGGAAGTGGACGGCTGAGCAACGCTGTGGTCACACGCTCTCGACTTGGCTTGACCCTCAGACAGAGGCCTCCGAACTTACACTGCTCCACAGACCACAGGTTTGTTCCTCTTGAGGCAAGAGGCCTGCCTAGTCTATTATTTTTTAACTTTTTATTCTGAAGTTATTTTAAATTAACAGAGAAGTTGCGAAAGTAACACAGACAACTCCCATAATATCCTTTAATTAGATTCATCAATTTAAAATTTTTCTCTACATTTTAGTATTCTTTGTCTCTTTCTCTATCTTCCTCTTCTCTCTCTTTGCA
>NW_005341991.1:0-300 GCF_000412655.1 Myotis brandtii | reverse complement strand
GGCCACAAATACCTTTATCTTTTTATATTGGGACCAATCTTTTCTGATAATAATAACCTGATCTTCTGATTTTTTTTTTGACGGTGTATTCAACCCTGATCAAATTGCTGTGACTAAGTACTAGTATAATGCAGTACTCTGGGTAGTCATGTAGAGACTAGCAAGAAATGTCTATGATGGTGATGTGGTGATCTGGAGATTCAATAAGAATACAAGTCTGACACTTAATTTGTTACCAGAAGAATGGATATGGAATACTTGATAGGCAAAAACAATGCAATGTTTATTAAGTAACAGATA
>NW_005341990.1:0-978 GCF_000412655.1 Myotis brandtii | reverse complement strand
CCTGCCTAGGGTGAGCCTCCTCCAGTTTGCTCCTCCCTTTACATTCATCCATTACATTCCAGCTCAAATTCCACACTCACTGGGGAAACCTTGAAGTACTCTGTCTGGAATTAATGTTTCAATCAGCTGAAGAAAGATATTGAACAAATTAAAAATCCAGTGGCACTTATTGCCTGGAATATGTGACACTTGTGATATACTATCTTGTTTTATTATTCAATACCAATTATTATTATTTATTAGGCTTGGATACCCATCTCCTGCAAATTAGATTTCACATTCAGGGAACGCAGGGGTGGTATCTCTGCATTTTCCACTTCTTTGCACAGTGTCTCACTTAGGAAAGTAAAGTGAGTCAATATTTGTTGATGAACCAAAGAATGAACATAGAGCGTTGAACTCAAATGGCTGGTTGGACACTAAGCTGCTGACGACAGGGTGTCATTCTCTCTATGAGACAAGCTGTCCTGTTCTTTCCCTCTTCACTGTGGCCTTAATGCCAGAAGGGGGCCTGGATGCATCTCATTAAGTGAAACATTAACTTTTTAACCACAAACCCAAGTGCTACAAACATCTGGGGATGCTGACAATAGACACATTCTAATCTGCACCGCCCAACGACTACAAATGCCTGACAAGGCTTCTCAGGGTTTCTTTTTGCTTACAGAAGAGCTCAGTCAACATTTGGATTCTGGTGAGTGCAGGGTGATGCAACTCCCTTGGCCTCACGAGGAGATTGTATTTCTAGTCGCTCTTGTCACAACTTGACATCGTCTACCTGGAACTCTGGGGACAAACAGACCTCACAGACCTCTTCTCTTTACAGAGGAGGAAAGGGAGGCTTACCGAGTTTAAAGGACTTGCTCAAGGTCACTCAGCTCGTTATTGGCAGAGCAAACCCACAGAGAGTGTCTGTGCTCTTCCTGCCACCTGTCTGAATACGATAGAATTCACAGACGGCTGCATTATTAGACCATC
>NW_005341989.1:0-1964 GCF_000412655.1 Myotis brandtii | reverse complement strand
TTTTTTGGAGGGGAAAATGATTTTTGGTTCACAGACAAGTTCCCTGCAACAAGGTTATTTGTTGTAGAAGCGATTGTATCTTGCTGTGTTTTGCGGCTGTTATTGTTGGCTGGGGTTGCGATATTTTGTGGTTCATTCGAGCCTAATTGTTCGCTCGAAATTTTGGTCTTTGATGCGCAAATACGAACTTCTGATGGCAAAAGCTGGCGGCCGACTTTCCACGCCTTTACTACCGACGCTGCCATTTGTTCCGATAGCAGTGTAACTCGCAGCAGCTTCGGCCCAGTACCTTTATAGTTCTGGGATGATGGCACACGTGCCACACTCGTAGAGACTGTGTTTGGTAGTGCGAGCAAATCTAACACGTACCTCCATTCGGTTACATCATGTGTTTGGCACTCGCGTTCATCGTTGCTTATAACTTCAGGTATTCCATGTACATAAAGAGTACAGAGAGATCGAGCTATTTTTGCCTCTGGAGCTGCCAACGCAAGCCGATCTCTCCTCTCGTACCATGGAACGTCCGGGTAGATTCGAATTTTGTTCTCCTCATCTCTTAGAAGATGAGCAGTGAGAAGAACGGTTTCCACTTCGTGCGTAGAGCTAAGCACTACTCGAGTGAGCCGAGGATTACCATGGTGTGGTGAGTTCGGCTTCCGGCTCAGTCTAACTAGGTTTGCGGGAGTAACTGATATCCCTAGTTTGTGACATAACGTCGACCATTGGTTTCTCTCGTCTATTCCTTTTGCCTGCAGAGATGTGGCAGTTGATTCTGGAACATTACTACAGATGACACTGAGAGATATGATCTTACTGCGCTTCTGTTTTGTGGTCTCCGAATTTGAAGGCACTCCTGAAACTAGCACAGGCTGATTAGTATTAGGCTCTGTTATGCCCTTTAGGGTCTTACTACGTATAGTCACCCACTTTTTGCTTTCTACCGCAATGGTTGTTGCCTTTTCTGGAACCCGTAAAAGTGAGTTTGGCGTACGATCTACATGAATGTCCTGATGGACAAACACTTTTGATGGGCGTTCTTCAAAGGTAAATTCTTGTTCCGTAGTAAGAATGGGTGTAGTCACTGCTGTGTTGGAGGTTCCGTCATCTGGCTTTTGTCTCTGCCTCTTTGGCGGTCTGGGAACAGGGCTGGTGGTTGCTGGTTTTGAAATACTGAGTTCAGCTATTCTGCTTTCCAAAGTCAGAAATCTAGCGCTTATTCTCTTTTCGGCTTGTGCGATTAGAGCCTCATATTTTTGTGTCAAAGTTTGAACACAGCGTGCCAGTGGGCTGCTCAGACAGGTGGCGCAAAACCAGATGTCATCAGCTGTTTTGGCCAGTTTGGTCACGGTCCCCTGCAGATTAGCGCAGGCAGTGTGAAAACGCCTGCCGCATTGTGCGCATGTGACACCCGCTCTTAGGACCTTGTTGCATGCGTCATAGCTGCATGCCAAGCCAGGGCATGCGCTCGTGGTCTGAAGTGCGGTCGTGGTGTTTTTACGGCGCATGTTCGTACGTGTCTGTCTGTCGCTCGTTTGTGCGGTCGCAACGTCGGAGATGGGAGCTGGTTAGATCGATACGATGGTTAAACCTTCCGGCAGGTTCGTTATTGCGGTGAAAACGGAGCACAAATTTGTCGTTTCAGGACTCTATCTCGGGTACCGTTTATATCCAACGGTGATGAAATTGATATCTGGATGGAGCGTGACGAGCTCTATCAGACAAGCACAAAATTGGTTGTGATAACTTCAACACGATTGAGGTTGCACGCGTGGGTTTAAGCACAAAATCACCTTTTTCGGGTTGCGTAAGAGTGGATAGGATTTATATCCGATAGATTTGGATCAGTAGACGGAGCTTGAAAAGCCTCGTGGAATGGGTTATCCCACAGTGCTGTATCACTGAAATTGACGTAGATAATCCACAAAAACTGGGAGCGCAAAAATGTGCGGCCGTTCACGAGAAGT
>NW_005341988.1:0-203 GCF_000412655.1 Myotis brandtii | reverse complement strand
GTGCACCAGGGCGGAGCTGGCTCCTGCCCACCCTCCGCAGTCCTGGGCAATGACCAGAAAGACAGGAGGTGCTTGACCCGATCCTCAGGGGGCGCTCAGAGCTGGGGAGTGACCCTGAGGGGCAGGGGAGGCAGTGAGGGAGAGGGGGAGCCAGGGAGGGAGAGGGGAGGCAGGGAGGGAGAGGGGGAGCCAGGGAGGGAGAG
>NW_005341987.1:0-212 GCF_000412655.1 Myotis brandtii | reverse complement strand
AAATTCTTTGCTCCCACACACCACGGTCCTGCTGGTGCTCACCCCGCTTGCACCTGCTGTCAGTGCCTGGCACCAGCACCAATCGCTTGGCTCCATCAGTGGGTGCAAGCAGCGGCTGCCAGCCCCAATAACCCCTCAGGGCTTCTGCACCTCCCCCTGTTCCTGAGGGGCGATTGGGACTGGCAGCCGCCACTCGCACCCACTGGCGGGGC
>NW_005341986.1:0-793 GCF_000412655.1 Myotis brandtii | reverse complement strand
TAAAAATGAAATAATAGAAAATAAAATAATTAAAAATGAAATGAAATAAAATATGTGTCAAATAATTTTTTCCTGTACTACATCATAGACATTTTTGTTTCAGTTGTCATTTTTTATTTTGACATTTTCTGCTGTACCTTCGAAGAGTGAATGATTATAGTCTGATCTAACATTTGTCTAGTATTTCAGCCATAATCTAGTTACATTTAATTAAATTTTAACCATAGTCTTTGAATTTACTGTTTCTAGAAGAATCTTAACGTTGGATATGTTCTTAGGTATTGAAGTTAAGGCAGAAAGATTACTGGAAGAGCTTGATAATGGAGTGCTGTTATGCCAACTGATTGATGTTCTTCAGAACATGGTGAAAGCCTGCAGCTCTGAGGAACCAGGGGTAAGGAGATGTTGGACAGCAATGGTCTTATACCTTGGTACATACTCATCTGTTTATGTATATTTCTTATTATCTCTACAAGGTTGTAAACTTCTACCCCAACTATCTATAAGACCTTGGATAATTTACTTTATCTTTTTCAGAATCTAGAAAAATACTCTTACTTGTAAAGTGGAGGGATTCACCTTTACCTTGTAGAATTTATTTGCAAGGATTCAGCATTTAATTTAGTGCCTAGTGCATAGTAAATATCCAGTAGCTAGCTCTTCTTGAGAACAATAATATAGGATTCTTGTGAGAATTAAATGAGAAAAGAGCTTGTGGTGGTTCCTGGTACATAGGACCCATCATCATCATCATCCCCTTTATATTCTTCATATATTGTCTTGGTGAGTAAAT
>NW_005341985.1:0-537 GCF_000412655.1 Myotis brandtii | reverse complement strand
TTAGCATATTAGGCTTTTATTATATAGGATGTAAATGTCTCTAGGAATACACCATCCAATAGTTATCAAAATTAAGCAACTTGTGTGTATGTGTGTAAACCGCCTCATCTCTCATAGGATTACTCATTCACAGCATACTATTTGGGAGGAATAGTATAATTTGACATGGTTTTGTTACACTTATTAACTTTGTAATTATGCAACAATTATCTATTATATATTTTTTTCTTTACTTGATTTTCAATTCTTATAAGCAAAAATTTATCTTGTTCATACTTGTTCACCTTTAAGAGCTTGGCAAAGTTTTATAGCATATGGTACTTGTTTGTTAAATAATAGTTAAATTGAATGGAATTTTTCCCATGCTCTTATGGTTTTTTAAGAAGAAGGTTATTCTTTATCAATCAATATCTTATGTTAAACACCTTTTGCACCTGTGTCATAGATCATAAATGCTTCTTATATAAAAAAGTTTAATTTTATATTTTGCCATCATTTTTACATAAAAATTAAATAACTTATAGAACATTTGCTTTC
>NW_005341984.1:0-295 GCF_000412655.1 Myotis brandtii | reverse complement strand
CCCAACATCACCTCCGCTTCTCTAGTTCTCATCCTCCTCCTCCCCTCACAAGAAAGGACTCTGGTGATGACATTGGGGCCACCAGATAACCCAGGGTACCCTCCGCTTCTCACGGTCGTTAACGGAGTCTCAGCTTCAAGCTCTCTTTGCCAGGCAAGGCCCCCTGCTCACAGCCCGGACTAGCGTGCGGCTGTCTTTGCGGGCAGACTTTATGCCTCCTAATTAGGTACAAGGAGTAAAGGATAACCCCTCTCCACAGCTCCCAGGACTCTGCTCTCCCCACACAAACATTGTT
>NW_005341983.1:0-318 GCF_000412655.1 Myotis brandtii | reverse complement strand
ACCTCCTCCTTCCCTTGCTCCCTCAGCGCCCCGCTGCTGGCGCTGGTTGCCCACCATGTTCCACACCATCCCCTGGTGGTCAGTGCACACCATAGCAAGCAATCGAACTCCCAGTTTCCTGGTCAAACTCCTGAGGGGACACTTTGCATATTAGCCTTTTATATACACAGATAATTGACTTTCTGTGCACTTTGATTCAACTACATTATTTTTTTAATACTCACTGGAGGATGTTTTTCCATTGATTTTTTTTTTAGAGAGTGGAAGAGATAGGGAAAGACACAGAGAGAAATATCTATGTGAGAGAAACACATTGAT
>NW_005341982.1:0-589 GCF_000412655.1 Myotis brandtii | reverse complement strand
CCCTTTCTCTCTTTCTAAAAATCAATAAAAACATATTTACAAAAATAAACATTATTAAACTTTTGAACCAAAACAGAGGCTAATATGATCTATTAGCTGTGTTACTGAATTCTAAAAGTTGAGACACACTCCTCACAGTGTAATTCAGCCAGAATTTAGTTGATTATTTTAGAGTTTTAGCCTAGTACCTCAATCAATACACTGTATTAGGGAAAAAATTGAATATAATGTGCTGGCACATGCTATTTCACTTTAGACACCCTTGACGAAGGTCATTATGTTAACATGTTTCATCATGTGTGACCTACAACACATTTCTGTTTCAGCTCTGGCTGACAGGACAAGTACTTAAGTTACTGGAATAGATTTGGTAAAAGCTGGCCTTTACAGCACCTCTGCTGGGTGGTTTTCACCTCGGGGGCTTCTAGATGAAATTCTAGTCTGGTCATAGGGACTGGTCACATGCTCTATAGTCCATCCCAGCAAACACCCTGTGAGATCCGCAGGGCATTAAATGGCATGGCCCTTCCCATCTTGCGGTCATTTCCTTTTAGGTCTAGGGTCTGGAAAGGAGGGAGGAAGAATAGTG
>NW_005341981.1:0-208 GCF_000412655.1 Myotis brandtii | reverse complement strand
TTAAATGCCATTTAACAAAGGAAAATCAACTAAAAAAATGAGTTCACGTGATACCTCTGACACGCGTGTCATAGGTTCGCCATCACTGCTCTAGAACATGGTGGTCAGCAGGCACTAGATGAGCACTAACATATGCGGGGCTCTGCACTAAGAGAGAAGAAAGATGATCTCACAATGAATCTGTAAATGTGGCAAATAGTACCAAGTA
>NW_005341980.1:0-201 GCF_000412655.1 Myotis brandtii | reverse complement strand
GGGAGTATCCACCAGCCTTCCATTGTTCTCTTGCCTCCTTCTTGCTGGGCTCATTCCTCCTCCTGAGGAGTGTATTTTGGAGGTTCAGGTAATGTGGGGGCCAATATGATCCGTGCCGGTGCTGTTTGTTCTTTAGCAGCCAGCTTGGCTGTGGAGTCAGCCTGTCAGTTTCCTTCTGATACTGAGTCTTTCCCCTGCTGG
>NW_005341979.1:0-211 GCF_000412655.1 Myotis brandtii | reverse complement strand
TCTTTACATCATTTCTGTATTCACTTTTTAAAATTCTATTGTAACTAAATTAACATGGCTTGAATGAACTGCCTCCCATGAAATCACATACAAACCCATGATACTTCCTTTTATATGAAATACAACCAATGAGACCTTAAACAAAGTTATTGAGTAACTTCAGAAGTGTGGAGGTACCACAATAGTAAGAGTATGTAAAGCAATGTATGAC
>NW_005341978.1:0-212 GCF_000412655.1 Myotis brandtii | reverse complement strand
ACAGACACCAGGGGGGTGAGAGCATGAGTGGGGGAGTCAAGGAGGGGAAGGGGGATAAGGAGACATATGTAATACCTTAATCAATAAAGAAAAAAATAAAAGAAATATAAAGCTTTTGGGGAAAAAAGTATGGCATCATGGAAAACAAGTAATGCGATAACTTGGGGAGGCGGCAGGGATCCGCTGTGTTAAATGCTGGTGAAAGTCAGTGA
>NW_005341977.1:0-228 GCF_000412655.1 Myotis brandtii | reverse complement strand
CAGATCGCACACGCTCTCACCACGTGCACGCACACACATGCACACACATGCACACATGTGTACACATGCACATGCACACACATGCACACACGTGTACACATGCACATGCACACACATGCATGCACACACACATACTATTTCAGGATCTGATCGATGCATAGAGACCCAAGAAAGGCTCCTTCTTGCCTTCCGTGTCCTGGGAGCATCCTGTGTCCTCAGCGCCCACCC
>NW_005341976.1:0-200 GCF_000412655.1 Myotis brandtii | reverse complement strand
ACAGAGCCAGTCTGACTCAGAAGACTGGCCATTCCAGGCAATGCCTGCAAGAAAGCACATCATCCTCACATCTAGCAACTATTAATAACCCTGCTAGAAGGGACCCAAATAAAGATTGCTCACACAGAAAACAAACAAACTAAAAAACAAAAACACGGCCCCTATCCAAGGAACAGCAGCCTCCTGATCACCACACCCTC
>NW_005341975.1:0-303 GCF_000412655.1 Myotis brandtii | reverse complement strand
TACTGGTGCATGGATTCGTGCACAGGGCTACTAGTATGTATATAATACCTTCTCCTTTGTTTTCACCCAGCCCCCTAAGTCCCTTCCCCTGTGACAGCTGTCAGTCTGTTCTATGTATTTATGCTTATTTCTATTTTGTTTTTAAAATTATTTTGTTTATTAGATTTCACATATAAGTGAGATAATATGGTTTTTGTCTACCTCTGACTAGCTTATTTCACTTAACATATTCTCTAGGTCCATCCATGCTGTCGAAAAAGGTAAATTTCCTTCTTTTTTTTACAGCCAAGTAGTATTCCATTG
>NW_005341974.1:0-228 GCF_000412655.1 Myotis brandtii | reverse complement strand
GCTCAGTGGTTGAGCATTGACCTATGAATCAGGTGGTCATAGTTCGATTCCCAGTCAGGGCACATACCCAGGTTGCAGGCTCAATCCCCAGTGTAGGGTGTGCATCTCTCATCATTGATAGTTCGTTCTCTCTCTCTCTCTCTCTCAAATCAATTTAAAAACATTTTTTAAAGGAAACGCTAATGTGAGACTTCCTCACAAGGAACCACCTATAATAATAAAAGTGTA
>NW_005341973.1:0-271 GCF_000412655.1 Myotis brandtii | reverse complement strand
CCCTCTGCTCACCCCGCCCCAACACCGGTTCTGCCCACACTCAGTGGACCCCTGAGAGTGGGACTCGGCGATCCTGCCTGTATCAGTGGGCTTCCAGTTACACTGCCGTGACAAAAAGGCCCCCGAACAGAGTGGCTCAGTCAGACAATGTTTGTTTCTGTCTGATATAATAGTACATGGTGGCGGCAGGACCGGGGACCCAGGTTCCTTCCATCTTGTTGCTCCTTCAGCTCCGGGAGGGCTGTCCTTGTCCTCATGGCTGAGGCTGGTG
>NW_005341972.1:0-212 GCF_000412655.1 Myotis brandtii | reverse complement strand
GTGACCCTGCCGGGCAGGGGGCAGTGCTTGAGGCTGTACGCGGGCCCAAGACATGGATCTGTGACCCTGCCAGGCGGGGGGCAGCGCTTGAGGCTGTCCATGGTTCTGGGACCCGGATCCCTGACCCTTCCCGGCGGGGCGGCAGCTCACACAGGGGAGGATCGGCCGGGGTAGTGCAGGGCAGGATGCCTGGCTTCCGCCCAGCCCCAGTC
>NW_005341971.1:0-200 GCF_000412655.1 Myotis brandtii | reverse complement strand
TGTATTCTGGTGCCACAGGCTCTACCTTCAATGGGTCCAGCAAAGAAAATTTGTGGGAGGTATGTGATATCAAAGGTATGTTATTCATGATGCATAATAAAAGGGAAAGGGCTCACTTAATGTACAGTCTGACATTTGCCATGGAAGTTGTAGGTCTGGGACATGACTACCTGCCATCATCTGCCCAGTGAGGCATTTGT
>NW_005341970.1:0-1082 GCF_000412655.1 Myotis brandtii | reverse complement strand
ATATATATAATAGATGAGTCCATCAAACACTTCAACATGAAAGCTGCAAAGTGAATAGATTGGATTCCCTACTTCATAATATGTGTCTGACATGTCTGTCTTATCCAGTTGTGAAAATGAAATGGGAATGAGCATACTGAGGAACAGAATAAACAAGTGATAGGAGGAGAGATCCTGGGGTTGGACTGGCAGTAGAGATGGCAAAGAGAGGAAATAGTTTGTGTCTTTGTATTTCATAAAATCCAATCGACCATGCTTCATTAGAAAATATGTCTTTCAGGCTGTAATTCACTAGACGCTATCAGGAGGCATGAGCCCAGACTAGGAATAAAAGAATCTTCAAGAGAAGTAATTCTAAATTTATTAAAAAATGCAACTCTCAAAAATTTAAGGAAATACTATATTATTCAAAGGACATGCTTTCCTGGATTAACTTAATCCACAAATTTATGTCACAGACCAAAATCTAATGTTTCCACAAATATTACTGCATGAAATAGCATTTTATTTGAACTGAGATATCTGATTATTACAACTCATGAAGTAGCATACCATACTTGTGAATGATGGAGATATCAAAGAAATAAGCTACCAATTTTTACAACTACAGAATTTTGTATTGTATTTAAAGTATTAAATATGATGTCCTTGGAATGACTGCTATTGTTATATAAAGCCTGAGTAATCTAAATGTAGAATGTCATTACACTAATAAATTTTCAAGCATTCTTCACAGGAACTCCTACTGTTCTAATCAAGAAAGCCAACATTACGAAAGAAAAATAATCAAAGATCTAGGTATATTGACTCTGGTGTAAATTTCATCCCTGAGGATTTCTGCTTTCATTATGATCATATTAAACTTTCTCCTAATGAAGAGAGAAAAGTAATCTACATCTTCTTACTATTTCTTTTTTTAAAAAAGGGATTAAACAAAAAATAGATTATATAATCACTAAGATTCCTGATCAAGGCGTTACTTTTTTTTTCATTTAGCGCCACTCTAAGTATGCATGCATTTCCTATATATCATGTCCCTTAGTTTTTCTTTTTTTTTTAACCTTTATTGTTGAAAGTATTAC
>NW_005341969.1:0-864 GCF_000412655.1 Myotis brandtii | reverse complement strand
ATAATGTGTGAAATAAACATCTAGGAGAAAGAGTTGTGAAGAACAACCTTACCAAAAACACAATATCCTTCCTTCCACATTTCTCAGCTGAGATAACTTTAGTTTCTGAACACTGTCAATTGAAGTGAAGTCAGATCCCACTTTGATGGCCCCGGGATCCTCTGCATTGTGAGACAGCCGGGTTTTGGGAAGAGTGAGGAAGTGATATTCATCCCAGAGCCCTCAGGGGATAGCACTTGCTTTAATTGCTTTAGGAACCATTCGTATCAATGAGACTAATAGTATTAGACAAGGAAAATACTAGCAAGACTTGATCAAATACATTGGATTTCCCCCCTCACCATATAATTAGGTTAGGAGGACTGCTTCAGAGTAAACCCAAGGTGCCAGCTCATCATTAACCTAAGTCTCTGGGGGAGACTGTCAGGGCTGGACACTGAAGTTTTCAGCACGGAGGTTGAGTATCACTGGGAAGAAAAGCTGAACAGCCTGGCAGGTCAGTTCTGCTCAGGCCCAGGGCCTGCAGAGGCGAAGTAGAGGCTGAACGTAGGGAGGATCCCTGATCACAACATGGCCACTCCCTTTTGAATTGTCTTTTTCACTGCAGGACCCCTTTCTCTTTCTTGTACCACCTTGCTCCCCCTCTTGGGAAGATTCAGAAGGACACTTTTTGTTGGGCAGGGGCTCTCTCACAGTTTAGAAGATGATAGCAGCCAAGTGGACAAGAAGGAGGCAAGAAGAATTTTTTTAAAAAAGTTTTGAAAACATTTATTTACAAAGATATACGAACCCCTATGCTCGTTGCAAAATGATTCACGGTCACCAAAACATGGAGACAACCAAAGTGTCCTTCGATAGAGGATT
>NW_005341968.1:0-341 GCF_000412655.1 Myotis brandtii | reverse complement strand
ACACAGCCTCACTTCCCCAATGTTCTATGGTGAGAAGCGAGTTGCAAGCCACCCTAGGTTCAAGGGAGGGAAGTTTGACTTAGACCCTACCTCTAGTAGGGCAGCGGCAGATCACACTGCAGAAGAGCCAGGGTGATGGGAGATGACATGATGGCCATCTTTGAAAAAACAATACATGATTGCTGGGTTCTTGTCCTCAAAGAACTCATAATTTAGTTGTGGAAGCAGAAAAATAAATGAATAATCACAACACCATACAAAATGGCAACAGATTAGGGATCGGCAAATGACGCCTTGCCTCCTGTTTTGTAAACAAATTTCCTGGAACACAGTCATGCTCA
>NW_005341967.1:0-1051 GCF_000412655.1 Myotis brandtii | reverse complement strand
TATACAATAAATTATATGTAAAATATATTCTTATATATGAAAAAAATAACTATATATAAAATAACACATTGTTTTAATTTATTGTTTACATTACCTTTTTAATAAAAATAAAAAATTCTAGGATAATGCTAAAAAAGTTCAGTTACTTTGAATATTACTTTTGGCTAATATTATTTTATTTAAAAGCATCATAATCTTTTAGGGTTGATATCAATAAGCAATTTTTAAAATGTGGGGCAGGCTTATCTTCTTATTCAATATTCCAAATTTGTGTTGGCTTCAAAAATTTGGAAATTTCATATGATTCAAGGATTTTTCCCTTTTACTAAAATCTTAGAAAAATTACATGTATGAAAAATGTTTTCATTTTACATTATTACTACCATTTTACTGTATATGTAGACTTCAATTTAGACCCATTCATTTTAAAGTGAAGGTACCATTCCATAAAATAGCTATAATAGCTATAGCAGTTACCCTGAGGTACTTAATGAGTTAGCTGAATGAATACATTTTCTAAAATAATACTAATACCACAAAACCTAATTAATATAATTTAAAGAGGGAAGGCCAGCATGAATGTGTAAACCAAACCCCATAAAAAATTCTAAAGAAATACAGCTGTGTTGTTTAGCTATCAATCCAGACCCAAACTTTGTTAACACAAGATTTTATAGTCTGGTTGGTTCTTGGTAAGTGACTTCTTTAATAACGAAATGGGGTGGGGGGAGCTTTGAAATTAGTATAGCAAATGTCTTAAAGTGCTTGCAAATATTTGATTTTCAAAGTCTGTAGCATTGCCCTTGCTATGGGATTGTTTTGGAATTAATAGATCTTGCTATGCTATTAATTAGCTCAATAACATATGGACTAGGGACTGAGATGATACATTTTAAACTTTAAAGCCTTTTATTGTCTAAAATCATGGATTCCTTATTTGTGGGATTATGATTGAAACAGATTTCAGGCTATATAATTAACTAGGGGCCCTGTGCACAAAATTTGTGCACAGGCGGGGAGTCCCCTCAGCCCAGCCTGAACCCTCTCCAAT
>NW_005341966.1:0-499 GCF_000412655.1 Myotis brandtii | reverse complement strand
TATTGGAAAGAAGCCGAGAATTGGCTTTAACTGTAAAAGATAAAAAATTGAGTGAGGAAGAGCTGCGTGTTAAATTCAATCAACTTTGGGAAAAATGGGTCTATGCTGTGACCTCAATCCTCCCTCCAGTCCCAGAGCCTGACATTGATGTGGATTCTGAAGACATCCTTTTGGACTATTTTAAACAGGAGACAGACATGGTGAATATACTGAAGGAAAAGCCTAGAAAAGAGTTTGAAATAAATTATGAAAAACATGTCCAAATGAGCAAAAAATTTATCTTATTAACAAAGAATTTAGAAGTACATGATAAAGAGTCCATAAAGAGAACTACTGACTGCATTGTTTCAAGATACACTGAAACTATTAAAAACCTCCAAAGGCTACAGCGGGATTACAATAAAAGTTATTTCCATGAAATTCTGAAAATAATAGAAGAGGAGGTGAAATCTGCACCCAATAAAGACAGATACACATTTACAACTAAGTACAAAATTGA
>NW_005341965.1:0-1576 GCF_000412655.1 Myotis brandtii | reverse complement strand
ACTTAGCATGGAAAGTCCTTCACAATCTGGCTATGACCTGCCTTTGCTCAACTTTTTTCCCTGGCACTTTCCAGGTATGTAAGCAAAACCAAGTCAAAATAACACACAGAATAGTTAATCACAAAACTGCAAGTAGGCCCCACTTTCATAGTTTTCTATTTATTTTTGCATTGTTTTCCTTATTCAATGTTGCTTTTCTCCTTTTCTCATTTAAGGACATGCCTATAACATTCTGTTAAGCACTTACTTGAGTCCTGCAGGCAGTAAATCATATCTTTCAATATCTTCTAAAATCTTGTAGTTCTTTCTCATAAACACTCAATACATTGTATTAAAGTGTGTTAAGAATTTCATTATTTTAATAAGCAATAAATTAATTTGCACATTTTCTTAAAAAAACATTATATTCTCTTATTCAAGTTCATTTAGTACTATTTTATTTAAAATTAATCTAAAACCAAGGAAGGTTGTTTTGAATTTATGTACTACTTGTCAGTAGCAATTCACATATGCTCAATTTTGTTCACATGCTTGTTTCTCCACTAAACTATATACTGTTTGAAACAATAAGCATACCTTCTTTATCTTACTCTGTCCACCTAGCACAGGGTCTGGAGAAGAGTCCCTGCTGAAATATCAGTGCATAAACGGAGTGATACTATTGTAAACTAAAATAAAACCGAATGAAAACTTTCTTATTTATATCGTTCCATGATTATTCTGGTGGTTGAAACCAAGAAAAAGCATTTTAAATCTATTTTTATTCTCTGTAGTCTATTCTATTTTTTGAGAACATACATCTTGCTAAACATACAAAAATTTGCATGTAGAATTAGTGACGAATTAAGCGACTTTGAGTAAAAAACAACTGTTACCATATGATTGTTCAGTAATTGTGTGTGTGCTCCAATTCAAACATGCATTTCACATGGGAACATAATATGTACAAAAATGAATCCAAATGAGCAGTACTCAAAAAATAAGTCATGTTCAAACTAGGCAATGTGAATGAAAACAAGAGCAAATCAAGTTTAAAAAGAAAGAAAAAAACTAAATGTGATTGAGAGAGCCCCCGTTAGAAAATGTCAGGGAACGATGAGAGTGGGAAGACCACAATGGTGAGGCAACATATGTATAATTGTCACGCTCTCACCTGTTATTGAACCACAGCACTAAGCAGAATTAATCACACATGTATAGAGAATCCCCCCTATGTCAAACATTTAAAAACCTACCAAGAAAATAAAGTGAATCATACATCACACTGAAGAGGAAATATTCATGACGTGAAGTTTATGCTGATTGAAACATATTTTTGTTTTAAAAAAAGACAAGTGACGTTTTTCCTAAAATATATTATTTGAATTGAATAACATGCAGTAAGCTTAAGAAGGGGATATAAAAGTTGCAACCCCAAACATAATTTAAATACATTTTATTGCATACATACTCATCAAAATAGCTTATTAATCAAAGTAAAATAATTACATATTAGACTTTAACATTTATAATACAGGAAACAAGGGAACCATCTTTCTGATACATTAGTTTGAAAGTCAGTCATTTTTTATATATC
>NW_005341964.1:0-1066 GCF_000412655.1 Myotis brandtii | reverse complement strand
CACAAAGAAAATGTAAAGGTAGGCCCTCCTGCACAGTATCAAGGATATGATCCTGCTTAATGACAGAGATGGAAGGAGGCACACCCTGTCCTCTGTACTTGCTGTCCATGTTTGTGCTTCACCGGGCCGTGGACACAGCTGCAGCCAAGGTTAGTGCCAGTGCAGGGGCTGCCGACCTTGAGTGAATCATCACTGTTGTCTGACCCCAACACACACATTGAGAAGGACAACTAGTCTTGAGACAACAGACAATGTAATCACTGGTGTAACAGAAGCAACACAAAATACCAGCATGATAGATGCAGATGGTGCTGGTACATGAGAGCAATTACAAAACATTGTGAAGAGAAATTAAAGACCTAAAGAAATGGAGACATATCATAGATTAGGAGACTCAAAATTATCTCAACAACAATTCTCCCTAAATTCATCTATAAATTCGATATAATCCCTAAGCTGATCCTAAAATATATATGGAAATGCAAAGGACCTAGAATAGCAAAGATAATTTAAAATAGAAAAATAAAGTTGGGGGACTGGCAGTACCCAATTTCAAAACTTACTATAAAACTACAGTGATCTAAAGAGGGTAGCATTGGCACAAGAATAGAAATATGGATCAATGGAACAGAATTGAGAGTTCTGAAATTTAGGGTCAATTTTTTATAAAAATGCTAAGATAATTCAACCAAGCAAAAGTTAACCTTTTTAACAAATGGCGTTTGGACAATTGAATAGCCATAAGTAAAAAACAAAATAGCCCTTTCTGGTTTGGCTCAGTGGTTAGAGTGTTGGCCCACACACTGTAGGATCATGGGTTTGATTCAAGCACATGTGCCTGGGTTGCAGATCCGATCCTTGGCCCCAGTCAAAGGAGGCAACCCATGGATATGTCTCTCCCTCATCTTTTTATCTTCTCTCTCTTCTCTCTCTCTCTCTCTCTCTCTCTCTCACTCACGTTCTCCCTCTCTTTCTCCTTCACCTCTGTCCCTCCTTCCCTTCCATTCTCTCCAAAAATCAATGAGAAAAGATTAACAAAACAAAACAAAAATATTAACATAGACCC
>NW_005341963.1:0-253 GCF_000412655.1 Myotis brandtii | reverse complement strand
CCTTGAAAAATGTCTCTTGAGTTTAGAAAACAACTTACCTGATTCTTTCTAGACAGTGAAGAATACTATACAAGAGAAAGTGGATATATTTTTGTATAACGGGTATGAACATTTACATAATACATGAGCTGATATACATGAAAGTAATTTGGCATCAGTTTGGTCCTTGAAGAAATGCCAGCGACTTTCTAGAAGAGGACACGATTTACAAAGTAAAAACACAACAGCTGTCATCTGCTGTTCTCATTCATTT
>NW_005341962.1:0-497 GCF_000412655.1 Myotis brandtii | reverse complement strand
ACAACTGGTTGTTCAAGTTCTCTTTAATACTAGCATTTAATTAACACTAATCTGTGAGGGGTACTATGTCAAGTGCCTGATATCCATTATCTTATTTAATCCTCAATGACCCTTGAGGTAAGTATTATTATTACTCCAATATAACTGAGAAGGACACCAAAGCTCAATGCTTCTAAGAAATCTGCCAGAGGTCATAGCCTGCAGATGGCAGAGGAAAATTTCTACAATCCCAAAGTCATTGCTCTAACCATTATGTTTCATTACCATCTCTGGAATTATTAGGATGGAAAGTTAGATGATATCAATACTGAAGTTGAAAATCAAATTCTAAAACCACTTAATTTAAATGCTATTACAAATAAAAAACCTGAAAAAATTAGCAATGCTGCTTTATTTGAATTACAATATAATCTACTTGATAATTTCCAAATCTAAAAGCAAGTTTTATTTTAACAAGAAAGGAATGTGGTTGAAAATCTCTAGTATCATGTGAAACT
>NW_005341961.1:0-782 GCF_000412655.1 Myotis brandtii | reverse complement strand
ACACACAAACCAAGGAGCCACAGACATGGCGTTGTGCGAACAAACTGATGTGCGAAGTCTGACACTGCCTGGCCACTCCACTGAGACGGGAACTCCCCAAACAGTATCCGTTAAGGGAAATATTGCACTCTTTGATTGTGATGACACCAGCTGTTATAAGTCAGAGATAAGACATTTTCTCACAAAAATGTCATTCAGAGAACATGCTATAAATAGTATGGATGCCTGGTCTCCTGTACCTTTGGGCAAACTCTCCAAGGATGCCTTGTCCAAACAAGACTTGGGAGGGGCCAGGGCTGTGTGGCCACATTGAGGACCTGGGAGCTCATACCCCCACCTTGGAATGTCTGTGATGAAGACATAAAGGGTCTACAAAGAACCCAACACAGTGGTACATCATTCTTCTGGAACCAGGGAGGATGAGCTATGTGCCTTTGGGCCTAACCTAGTTTGCTGCCTGTGTTTATAAATAAAGTTTTATTAAAGCACCACCAAGCTCATCTATTTATGAATTGTGGATGGCAGACTTGCGTAGTTGTGACAGAGACTACTCAATATATATTTTAAACCTGGACCTTTACAGAAAACGTTCATGGACCCCTATTCTAAACCAAGAGTGGCTAGTTATTCAAACCACGATCTCAGGTCATTGGCTCCTAGTTTCTTAGTTGTAGCGGGGAAAGTGATCACTCATGTGAGATAGGGTGGGGCTGAGGAAACCATTCAAAATGGATTAAAGTGAGAGGCATAGGAATGGTGATGGTGGTAACCCCTTGAAATGA
>NW_005341960.1:0-562 GCF_000412655.1 Myotis brandtii | reverse complement strand
ACCCAGAGCACTGGGCATCTTTTTCTAATTTCACAAAATTGCCACATCAACCAGAAGCAGCCCTTGGAGATGGAGAAGGAGAAAGAATTAGGCAGCAAAAAGGAAGCAGGGCCGTGGAAAGAGCGAGGCCCAGATTTAAGCTGATTCCAGAGTTCAGGGAAAAGAGACATATAGACCCCTATGTAGCCTAAAGGAGCTAACAGCACCCACTCAGCATGGAGTAGGAGTTGCACCTTCACCCCTCTCCCCACCCTCAAAAGCAGATGCCAAGCTGGGAACCAGTCAGTCCTGGCTAAGAGAGGCCCTGGGTCAGTGTCGGGGATGTGGGCCACAGGGTCTCTCAGCCCTGCATAGCCCCCTGATTCATACGAAGAGGGAGACTGGGTATCAGCCTGGTGGGCACTGAGCTCCTGTCACCTGGGTTAACAGTCTGTAGGCTTAATAGAGTCCAGTGCCATCTGGAAATCTGGGTATCTCAGCCCCTGTGAGAGGAATGAGGTCCGTGCAGGGCGACCCCGTGCACTTACCTTTGCCTCGGAGAAGCGCAGATGTTTTCTTCAGT
>NW_005341959.1:0-223 GCF_000412655.1 Myotis brandtii | reverse complement strand
CGTAAGAAAAGATGAAATCCTGCCATTTGCAACAACACGGATTGACCTTGAGAATATTATGCTAAGGGAAATAAGTCGGTCAGAAAAAGCTAAGGACCATATGATTTCACTCATAAGTGGGATATAAAACCGAAACTCGTGGACACAAGCAGCAGTGTGGGGGTTGCCAGAGGGAAGGGGATTGGGGGTGGAGGAGTGAAAGGGGCCTAATATATGGTGATGG
>NW_005341958.1:0-1528 GCF_000412655.1 Myotis brandtii | reverse complement strand
GGGTGAGGGAATTCTTCCAAGGCTGGGTTGTGACATGGTTACACAAGCTCATGCATTTGTTCAAGCTCAGACCTGCACACCAACGAGGCTCACTAAGACCGCATGCAGGTACCCGAATTTCCTTAAAATCTTACATGCAGTTTTACACTCGTCTCATCCCAACTTCATGAGCAGCTTCAGGTCCTTTAAAAACGGGAGAGTTGCGGGTCCCCCTTTGCTTTTGGGGACACATGGAGTCTTCCATCCCGTGAGATCCCTTCGGAGCAGGATCGAAACTTCCGCCCTGACAAGCACAGGCTGCTGACGTGTCTGCGTGTGCATGTGTGTCGTTCTGTGTATGCCTGCGTGTGTACGCACGTGCTCATCTCTATGCCCGTTACTCCCTGGGCCGGGTGAAGTTAACAGAGAGTTGTATTTGCTTTTTGGTTTAACTTCAGCCCATGGAGAGAGAGGAGCAGCCACGTGTGACGTTCGTTGGACACGTCGCTCAGCCCGGAGTCTTGGTGCCTCTGCTTGTGACTCGGGCCCGAAAGCCCTGCGTCGCCGGGTTCGGCGTTCTGCTTGGTGCCATTTGCTTGGCTCACGCTCTTAGCGAGAGGTTGGCTGAACACCTGGCCTCCCCTGACCGGCAGGGAAAGGACAGGGTTTCCTTTGGGCAAATTGCTCCCAACGCTGTCCCTGCCCGTTTCTCTCCCAGCCCAGACGCCCCTCTCCTGACCTCGAGTCGCACAGGTAAAACTGGAGCGGTTTATGTGAGGCACCTACGCTGGCGGCTTTCCCACGTGGTCTCCGGCGCGGGCCCGGCAGCGGCCGATGTTGTTTCTAATACTAACCTTTTTCACCGTGTTGCCCAGATACTTAAAAGTAAGTAACGAGACTGGGTTCAAATGGAAAGAGATGAGAAATGAGAAAAGACCTTTCTAAATTTTTTATTACAACAATCGAGTTTTCCATTATTTAAACCTTAAATAAATAAATTCCACCCAAATATCATTAAAGAAATTGCTGCTTTCAAGTGGTTTCTAAAATCCTATCAGCTACAATTTGCAGGTCACCATGCGGTTGTTAAATCTATATTTCAAATATGACTTTTTATGGATTATGAATGTTAAGGCCACGTTTAAAATACTTTGCCGATGCTATGATTGCGGTTGGGAGAGCTGGTTAACGCATCTACTTCACACCAGTTTCTTGTTCAAACTTGATACATTACTATGTATCCAGGCTCAGCATCACAGTTTCACCTACTGGGTGTGTCTCCCCAGACCACGGAAGCCCCAAATCCCAGGAGCAGCCCGACACCCCCTCACTGAAAATGCAAAGAAAAGCACGGTAATGCAGTTGTGGCGTCACTGCAGACTGCCTTTGCTCTTTTCTGCGAATATGTTGAAGAAGAAACAGGTTCTTTCTCTGGAAGTAGAAACACTGACTGTTGTAACTACATCAAGAGACACTACGCGAGGGCGTGGTGTAGCCTTTGAATTCTCACGGAAAGGAAGGAGGGGGAAGCTGAGTGCTCACTGCCGTT
>NW_005341957.1:0-272 GCF_000412655.1 Myotis brandtii | reverse complement strand
TTATCTGTAAATATTACTAGATTTTATACATACAAAACCATGTTAGCTAATTCCCTCTCCCCAATTGTTATACTTTTTTTCACGCTTATTTCATGAGAAAGAACATACAGTACAATGTTTAATAGAAGTGGTAATAGTGGCATTCTTGTTTTATTCCTGACCTACGGGGGGAAATGTTAAATTCACCATTAAGTATGATGCTAACTATGGTTTTTTGGAAACTGTCCTTTACCAATTGAGTAGGTTTACTTCCCTTTCATTGCAATTTGTGA
>NW_005341956.1:0-458 GCF_000412655.1 Myotis brandtii | reverse complement strand
TTCCTCATTAATATGCAAACTCCATGAGGGCAAGAACTTAGGCTCTTTTTGTTAATCATTCTATTCCCATCCCTAGAAAAATGCCTTACATACAGTGGATTCCCAATAAGTATTTATTGAAGATGTGAATGAACAAATATAATATCCACCCTTTCATGGCTGAAACCTGTAAGTTAACAACTCTTATGGCTGTTAAGTGGTCCCTCCCTCTACCTTCCCTGTAAGCCACCTCGCTGCCTGAATGTGACTAGTGTTAGAGATCCCACTACTCAGTAAAACAGTCTATCTGATGATTGGTAGTTCTGATTTCTAGGAAGTTCTTCCTTATCCTGAACTGACAGCTCTCTCCCCATGCAAAATTACAGGGTCTCTGAGCTGAAAGGAACCTCAGGTAAAGATCCCTGTGCCTGAGCACCCAGCAGTTCCTGTTCGCCTGAGATGTCATGCTGGAGGCAGCA
>NW_005341955.1:0-1965 GCF_000412655.1 Myotis brandtii | reverse complement strand
GATGCTCAACCACTGAGCCACACTGGCTGGGCTTAAGGATAGTGTTTTGATTGGCACTTTCTGAACTCCCTTCCGATGGCCCTTTCAACTCACCGCTCCTTTCTTCCTTAGAAGGTTTCTGCTCGATTTCAGCTACTCTTAGTGGCCCTTGTGTATATTTTGTTGACTGAGGGTTGCATGTGTGTATTCATTGTCTATTGCTGTGTGACAAATGACCACAAACTTAGTGCTCAGAATGGCCCGGATCTGTTCTCTCCATTCCACGGGGCAGGAGTGTGAGCACAGTTTAGCTAGGTTGTCTGCTCAGGGCCTCACCAGGCTATCAGCTGGAGACTTGAGAGGGAGGAGTCACTTTCAAGGCCTTTCAGGCTGTTGGGAAATTCATTTCCTTGCAACTGTAGAACTGGGGGCCTCGATCCTTGATGACGATTGTCATGATAGGTGGCCCTCAGGTCCTACAGGCCAAGCACGTTCCCCAAAGCCATGCCAGGTCTCTGCCAGGAGGGCTTCTTCAGGGTGGCAACTTCCCTCTCTCTCCCACCTGCTAAGCTGGAGTCCAAGACAATGTAGCCTGATCATGGGCATGAGTCCTCTCCCCTTTGCCATGTTCCATTGTCTAGAAGCAAGTGACAGGCCCGACCTGCACTCAGAGGGAGGGGAGGGATGACACAAAGGCATGGACACAGCAAGTCACAAGGTCACCTTTGGTCTGTCTCCCGATTTCACTGAAAATGGAGCCTCAGGGTTCATGTCTATTTTTTTATTGCTCTCTTATTAATTTCAGGAAGAAAGGTAGAAAACCACGGGCTTAGACCTTTATGTTTATACTAGATGTCTGTTGATAGAAATTATATTGATTTATTGAGAGATATTATTTCTTTCAGCCATCTTACACTTTCTCTTTGTTCTCCCCTTGGACACACTGGAAATGCTTAGAATACTTAAGACATTATAGTTCCATTTTATTTTATTTTGATGGGACTTGGCAATATGTTTTTTTAAAGAAATACCGGTTTCTTTTTCAAAATACAATTTAAAACATCTAGTGACATTACCTTGATGTTTCAAATCCTTTTTTCCTGTTTTTGGAGATTTCTAATATATTTTATTTTTATTTTTAGAAACTATACTATGTGTACATAGGAATTGTCTTTGTGAAGGTAATTTTCAAAGTTGTGTGGATTTAATCAACCCAATTAATGTTGTAATTATGAGATATCCTCATAAGGACGCTTCAAATTTGGTTTTGACTTTCAATTACCTTTTCAATTAACTAACAAGTCCTTCATGGTAAAAATCTGTCCAAATAAGACCTTTGAGAATAATGGGGTCATTTTGAGAGAATAACCAACAAGCACCTTTAAAGGATTATTTTAAGAATGAAAGAAGGGTAGATATTAGCGAGAGATGAGCTACTGTACGGTTTTTGACGTGCCAAAAGGACAATGCTGACACGAGTCGGCGGGTGCTCAGTGTCATGGTAAACTTTCTTGGCATATATTTTGTGAATATCTGTAAATATTCCATTATACTTTACTATGTTTATGGTTTTAAAAAAGAAAAGAAAAGCTAAAAGGGAACCATCACTCTTCTTTGGTATGCGTAAGCATTGCCTCTTCTGTGGACCACGGGAGGGGTTGTTTGAGGAGAGTTTGTTTTCTGCTTATTGTGAATGTAGGCTGTACTGTCCCCGAGAATGAGTGTGTTCCATAGCCACCAGCTAGATGGGCAACTGGAAGAATGAAGCATCGTTCAACGCCTCACTGGCAGACAATTTTCCCAGGCAGAACGGGTTTCGACTATTGCTAGAGAGTTACGGGTCCAGGCTGGTGGCCAATGGGTCTTAGAAGGTGGAGTGCGAATTTCTAAAGAGAACACAGGGTTATACAAAGGTTTGAAACGTCAGGAGTTATCTGGGAAGAACATAAATCCAAGGACAGGGAGGTCGCTGCTAGGAATTTGGGT
>NW_005341954.1:0-596 GCF_000412655.1 Myotis brandtii | reverse complement strand
ACACTGCACAATTGTAATAAGTATGTAAATCTAACCTTCAGGGGAGTGGTTCCCCCGAAGGTGTGCTGTGGTGCAACTGTGGGTGGCAGCCCTGTGAGGCAGACCCCACTGAGAGGAACCCGAGCTCTGCCTTTCCTCCCTATTTGCTGCCTCAGTGTCCCCATTTAGAAAATGCTGGGAAGACTGCAGATATGTGTGTCAACTGCCTGGTACATAGCGGGTCCTCAGGAGGTGGCAGCAGAGACGAACAGCAGCAAAGGTGGGGGGAAAGGCGGCTCCTCACTCGGCCCCGCACTTCTCCCCTCAAGCACTGGGAGCCGCAGCTCAGAGTGGCAACTTACGTGGACGACTGTGTCTCCGTTGAGTTCCGTCACGGACTTGATGCCTTTGAAAGATGTCACCAGTTTATTCTCACCTTCCAGCTGCACCACTGCCTGCAGGGGACAGAAGAGATGGCCCGTGAGGAAGGGTCTGGCAGGGAGCAAGGCCTTTGCTAATGAGGTTGGGTCCCCGGCACAGGTCTCTGCTTACAACAACCCACCACTCATCTTTACAGAAGGCCAACCTCCCAGCTCTCTGACTCCTAATAGAAGTGA
>NW_005341953.1:0-417 GCF_000412655.1 Myotis brandtii | reverse complement strand
CAGGAGTTTGACTGGGAGACCAGGAGTTCGACCGCTTCCTATGATATACGCTGACCACCAGGGGGCAATGCAGAACATGGCAGGCATCAGCGAGGCGAGATGACCTCTCGCTGGCTACCTGGGGATGGGGGTGACGGGAACAGAGGTGCGCTGAGAATGTGGGGTGTCCGCCAAGCTCTCTCTCATTCCCCCTGCTACCCTCCGCCAGGACACCAGGGCTCACGCACCAGGGAAGCCCCCACGCTCAAGTGCAGGGTGCCCACGAGGACCCTGCCCCGCCCCTGCACAGCATCTTCCGGGTGAGCCTGGCAGCAGCAGCTGGGACTGCAGGGGCCGCTCATGTTCCCCGAGGGTTCGCACAGGAGCCGGTCTGCGAGGCCGGCCGGGAGAGAGCATGCTGCCCACCCAGCTTCTGTG
>NW_005341952.1:0-602 GCF_000412655.1 Myotis brandtii | reverse complement strand
ATTGCCTGCCTGGCACCTCCAAAGCCAAATTCACATCCCCCCAAAAGCTATTCTTATTGCAAATAACACCACTACCACCACTACAGCCATTCCCATTATTAAGCATTATAACTTCAGACATCAACTATGTTTCCATCCCCAAATTTTGCAGAAGAGGTTACAGTGAGCAGGTAATTCACCCAGATTCATACAGGTAGAATGATAGAGCCAGGATTTGAACACATACAAGGTTATCCAGAACCCATTCCCTTAACTACCATCTCCTTCCTTAGTTAATGGTCTTAGGCCCCATTGAGTTACTTAAATTAAAATTGTGGTGTCAGCCTTTATATCTCCATCAACTTTACCCATCCCCTTTCTAACCAATCTCCTAAATACTTCTGGAATACATTGACTTCTGTCTACCACGGCTACTACATCTGTACTCTAAACTACTTATGCAGTTACTGTATTAGGTTTCTAATTAGTCTCCTAGTTAGATCTTGTTTCAAGGTATCATAAACAAAAAGACCATGAGAGCAATGAAATCATGTAGCAGTATCTGGTCAGGAAGTGATCGTCCAAATAGTCCACAAGAAGTGTATTTTTAAAAATCAGACTGT
>NW_005341951.1:0-917 GCF_000412655.1 Myotis brandtii | reverse complement strand
CTACAAATTTGAGTTCTTTAATAGACTTATTTGCCATTCAGTTACTGTTTTTTAAGTAAATTTTGGCAATTTGTGTCTTTCAAGGAATTTGTCCATTTCACTGGAATTGTTTAATTTATTGACATAAAGGTGTTCTTTATATATTTTAAAATATATTTTTATTGGTTTCAGAGAGGAATGGAGAGGGGGAGAGAGATAGAAACATCAATGATGAAAGAGAATCATTGGTCACCTGCCTCCTGCATGCCCCACACTGCGGATTGAGCAGGCAACCCTGGGCATTGCCCTGACTGGGAGTTGAACTAAGACCTCAAACACTGAGCCACATGGCTGGGCACCATAAAATATTGATAATATTTTCTTATTACTCTTTTAATTTTTATAGAAACTTTAGTGATACCACCTTTCTCAATTCCAGTATTAGTAAACTGTCTTATCTCTCTCTCTCTTTTTTCTTTTTTTTTGTTAATCAGTCAGGTTACAAACATCTATTTTAATGATCTCAAAGAACCAGCTTTGGATTCCATTGACTTTCCTCTATTTTTCCCCTGTTTTCTATATTATTGATTTTTATTTCTTTATTATTATTTTCTCTTGCTTACTATAGGTTGAATTCATTATTGTTTTTCTAGTTTTTTGTTTGTTTGTAAGGTGGATGCTAACTAAAGTCATTGTTTTGAGAGCTTACTTTTTACCTAATATGTAGACATTTAGTACTGTATATTTCTCTGTAGGTGCTGCTTTAACCAAATACCACAAATTTTAGTATATTGTATTATAATCTTTATTCAGTTTAGAATGTTTTCTAATTTTTCTTTTGATTTCTTCTTTGACCTTTGAATTATTTAGAAGAGTCTCACTTAGTTTGCAAATATTTGGAATTTTTTTCTATATTTCTGTTATTGTTTTCCATGTTT
>NW_005341950.1:0-585 GCF_000412655.1 Myotis brandtii | reverse complement strand
CTCTATCCACTGAGCCAAACCAGTTAGGGCCTATTTTACTTTTTAATCCATGTACCCTTGGTCTTGTGGTCCAGGGAAATCCAGTTCAGCAACCCTGACCCAACCCCAACACCTAGAAGGGGCCTATTTGAAATATTTTAAGCTTCTGTGTTAACCTGCGGGTTGTAACCTCTGTGAAGCTCTCACCTGCTGTCTCCCTCCCATTGGAGGTCCCGCCTTAGATGAGGCAATGCATCCACGCGTTGGCCAGGCACGTTGCTGAGGGTAGTATAACCTCGTCTTTCGCTGCGCATGGTCCCAGAGCTCTCTCTGCAGCCTCCCTTCGAATCACCTCTCGGGAACCCAGGACCACCGGCATCTTCAGTCCGTCCCACCACACACAACGCATCTCATCTCGGGAAGGAGTGGCCTGGGCTCTGTAGTGAGGCCACCTGGACTCGAACCCCTCACCCAGCCAGCTCGGCAACCTGGACTCAAACTCTAACTGGTTTCTCAAGACCCACCTCGGGTGGGGGTTGGGGGGGGTGTAACTGGGAGGATAAAAATGTTACAGTCCATGTCAACAGTAAATGCTACCTGTCCTTG
>NW_005341949.1:0-221 GCF_000412655.1 Myotis brandtii | reverse complement strand
AGCTAGGGCATCTTTTTTTATAGTTTTATATCCAAATGTATATCCAGCCCTAGCCAGTTTTGCTCAGTGGATAGAGCATTGGCCCGGGGAATGAAGGGTCCCGGGTTGGATTCCAGTCAAAGGAACATACCTCCATTGCAGGCTTGATCCTGTGCAGGAAGCAACCAATGTCTCTCTCTGTGTGTGTGTGTGTCTATCCCTCTCTCATTCTCCCTAAAAAT
>NW_005341948.1:0-261 GCF_000412655.1 Myotis brandtii | reverse complement strand
AACCTGAAATATTGCTGGAAGCAAAAATGACAAAACCGAAGCTGTCCTACTTTGGCCGCATCATGAGAAGGCAGGGTTCTTTGGAAAAGACAATAATGCTTGGAAAAGTAGAAGGCAGCAGGAAAAGAGCAAGACCAAGTATGAGATGGACTGACTGCATAAAAGAAGCCTTAGTTATGAGACTATAGGAGTTGAGTAAGGCTATTGTGGTCACTCATAGGATAGCCAGGCATTGGAGTCAACTCAACTAGCATGTAACAC
>NW_005341947.1:0-271 GCF_000412655.1 Myotis brandtii | reverse complement strand
CTTGGTCAAGAGCACATACCTTGATTGCAGGTCGATCCTGTTTGTGGGAGGCAACCAATTGATGTATCTCTCTCACATCAATGACGTTTCTGTCTCTCCTTCCCCCTCCATTCCTCCCTTCCACTCTCTTTAAAAAGCAATAGAAAAAATATCCTCAATGTGGGGTGGATCCTTAGTAGGGAGCGTGCAGGAGGCAGCTGACTGATGTTTCTCACATCCAAGTTTCTCTCTCTCTTCTTCCTTCCCCTCCCTCTAAAATCAATAAAAACAT
>NW_005341946.1:0-329 GCF_000412655.1 Myotis brandtii | reverse complement strand
GTCTCCGTCCACGACAGGCAGGAGGCCCAAATAGTACTGGAAGGGGTCTGTGTGGAGAGCAGGGGTCCTCACACCTTTCAGAGCCCCCCTGCCAGGCCTCATGCCCGGGGGCAGCCCTGCCTCCTCTTATCCAGACCAGGGTCCTCAGCCTGTACCTCTGACATGGGGCCTGGATAATTCTATGTCCTGGGCTGCCCTGCGGGTGTGGAGCAGCTTCCCTGGTCCTGTCCACTAGAGGTCAGCACCCCCCAGTGTGGCAACCCGGACTGTGTGCAGACTGCCACAGGCTCCATGGGGCCAAACCATCCCGCTGACAGCCACTGGGCCTG
>NW_005341945.1:0-254 GCF_000412655.1 Myotis brandtii | reverse complement strand
TAATTTTCTATTTTCACTTCATGTATCCAGAATCCACCCAACATGGTTCTTAAGTTGCCTCCCTTCCTTTTTCCCCTTCACAAAAACACATAACTGGTCCAAACACAGTCTCAATAAGACCTATGCTGAGCTCTGGATTTCAAATTGCAATCTGTTCCCGCCTCCCCTTATGCCCAAATCCCCCTAACCCAGTGGTTCTCAACCTTTGGGCCCTTTATTTTTTTAATATATATTTTATTGATTTTTTCATAGAG
>NW_005341944.1:0-304 GCF_000412655.1 Myotis brandtii | reverse complement strand
CTTGTTAAGTCAAGTACTTTCACCTTTACAGTTAAAGAAAGCACTTTATGGTTCCCTTTTGGCATATCTGAATTGCTGCCATGACTACTTTCATGCATTGGGTCATTATTAAGTAAAATAAAGGCTGCTTCTATCATAAGCACTGAAATACAATCACAGTTAATCTGATAACTGAGATGGCTACTAAGTGACTAATGAATGAATGGTGTATACAGTGTGAATATGCTGGACAAAGGGATGATTGACATCCTGGTAAGATTTCATCATGCTACTCAAAGCAGTGCCTAATTTAAATTTTATAAAT
>NW_005341943.1:0-760 GCF_000412655.1 Myotis brandtii | reverse complement strand
AGACAGGGAGCCAGCTCCAAGTTCAATCCCAAGGCTTGACTGTTCTTGCTCCATCCCCCTCTCTGTGGATCTCAGTTACCTCAGCCTCCACCCCAACCTTTGTGTGTTAGGTCTTTGCCTCTATGCCTGCCATTCTGTGGGAAATAAAGCTACATTTTTGAGGACTGGAGACTTGGGGATCCAGTATTTATGGAGTCCCTGCCATGTACCACACTCTATAACAAGCACGTCACAAAAAAACAGTCCTGTTACTATGCCATTTTTCAGATGAAAAAAACTGAGGCTTTGGAGCTTATGAAATAACTGCAGACTCAGGTCTTTCTGACTCCAAAACTGAGGTCTTTTCCTTTGCGTACGTGATCATGAATAACTCACAAATATTTATTACAAGTCTTCTTCCTCCCTCCTTTCCTCTCTTCTCCCCAAGACGCCCGCATGAGCCCACCGTCACCCCAAACTCAGCCTCTGTGAAATGAGCTGGGCAGTTTTGCCCCATCCTCTTGGCTCCATGGCCTGCCCTGTCAAGGGTTTTGGTCTCTCCCATGCGCACTCAGTATCCCATCCTTCCCATCCTTCCAAAATGCACCCAACAAGGTTGCTGAGGCAACGGCTGCAGAGGGGTGGCAGGAGGCCATCTTATCCACTGCCCCTGGCAGGCCCAGTGACCACACCCAAGCTCTTCCAGATTTCCCAAAGCAGCCGCTCGCCCACCTTGCCTGCCTGGGGCCTGCCTCTCTCATCGCTCTCTCCCTTCACACTT
>NW_005341942.1:0-555 GCF_000412655.1 Myotis brandtii | reverse complement strand
ATAAACTGTATTTTGCATACTCACAACTGTAAACCTAATTTTATCCAATGCTGTATATGATATACTAGTATGTAGAAATGGAGGCAGGAAGGCATTCAGTACCAAGTAACTATTCTCCCCACCTAGAGACCACCAAATTCAATACACTAAAATATGACCATGGTGTTGTGCAATCAGCAAGGGCAGTGTAGCCCTAAATGAGCACATGACACTCAGAAAGATCCGCTGTTCAAAAATTTCTCTAACATTCTACCAAATAAAAATTCATTTGTTTAGTAAGTGGCAAATATCATGGGAGTTGGGAAGGGGGAACTTAGGCCATTAAGGCATTCGCACTTGGTCTTAAATTACATTAACCACTGTTCCTAACATCTTATTGATATCTACAGACATCAAAAATTTATTTACAGAGGCAACAGACAAAAGTGGTACATTGGTAATAAAGACATGAGTTAGAATTCAGACTCTGCCACTTAAAATTTACCATGTTCTTGATCCAATTATTTAATTTTTGTGAATCTCAATTTCTCTGCTCCATCTCACAGCATGGTTGTA
>NW_005341941.1:0-797 GCF_000412655.1 Myotis brandtii | reverse complement strand
ATTCTTGTGGCACACCAGTGTGCCTCGGCACACCATGGTGTGCTAGAGAGTAACTTTGTAGCCTCAAGCCTGGATATGAGCGTTTCAGAGAATGGAGGTTATTGGTTTTACTGCTAATTGACGTGTACTGTGCGATAATACTTTTTCCTTATGTGCATGTTGCTATTTTTATGAACAGTTCAGTTTAAATAGGCAGAGTATCCATCCTGTTACATTTTAATTATTCACTTTTGTTTGTTGCCTAAATGGCCTAATGCATCCTGGAGTAATTTCGGGACATCACAGGGGTATACTGGCATGGAAAAGGCTGACTTTTGTAAGTGTTAAGCTTCAGCTGTGAGTTAAGTCTGTACTAAAGCAGGATCCAAGGTTATTTCCTAGTAGATGAAGTACAAAACATTGCATACACCCTAGGAACTTTGTGATGAAAATGCTTTCATTCACCCATCCATTTGTTCAACAATATTTACTGAGCACCTTTCATGTTTTAGGTGAGGAGGATGCAGTCATAAACAAAAATTGACATGGTCCCTCTCTTGGTAGTTTTCAGGCTTTGATGGAGTCCTCAGAGGACTAAAAGTTAAATTGTAACTACAAAGAATGCTATAAAGAAAACCACTAGGTACTTCAATTTAATGTAGTTAGGAAGGTCAGGATGACTTTTTGAGAAATGACACTTAAAATCAAAAAAAGGCATGGGAATCAGCTAGGTCACAAGGAGAGAGAACATTCAGGAAGAGGGAACAACATGTAAAAAGACCCTGTTGTGGGTGCAAAGAAAGCAATTTCAAGGAAAT
>NW_005341940.1:0-375 GCF_000412655.1 Myotis brandtii | reverse complement strand
ATTGCCAAATAATTTTAGAGAAGCTATAATGCATTTTATTGTATCCATTTATGTTGCAGCCCCTTCTCCAGATCCTGAATCCTTGCTGCAAAAGTTTGTGGCAGGGAGAGTTGGGTTAAGTGTGGGGTCTTGGAGCTGAGAACAGAGATGCTTGTCTCTGACCTGGACTGACAATAACAAGGCGCATTTGGTAGGTGACTCGGCAAGGGTGAGCCCACCCCCAATACAGGTACCTGGCATGTCCTGGCATGTCCTGGCATGGAGGTTACAATAACTTTGAAGATTACTCTCTGTCATGGATCGGGGAGGCAGGCCCATGGGAAGGGGAGACACCTCGTACAACTCTCCCATCCTAGCTGGGACATCGCACTATGA
>NW_005341939.1:0-449 GCF_000412655.1 Myotis brandtii | reverse complement strand
GAGACTTCATGCAAGAGGTAGCATAGAGACATTTATTTAACACTTATTTAATCAAGTGCCTTCTATGTGTCTGGTGATGTCTTTAGCAATCGAAACAGAGGAAAGATCTTAGACCACGTCCTTGATGCCATGTCCATCTTCATAGCATTTCTAAAAAGGGGATTCACTCAAAGTGGGGGGTAGAGTGCCTAAGTTTGAGGAAAGAGCAGTGTGAAATAAAGTGGATTTTGAAAGCCATGATAGATTGGAGTTGATAGAAATGCTTTATGTTCTGTTCTAATGAAATGTCCCAATCATTTCTACTTTTTCATGAAGAAAACCTTTTGTCTATATGGAAGCTGCATTGGAATTCCTCATTACCATGCCTATAATATCAGGAGTAATAAATGCTCTTAATACTCCTAACCTTCATACATTACATGTAGCTGATCTACAACCTGCTTATCATC
>NW_005341938.1:0-1833 GCF_000412655.1 Myotis brandtii | reverse complement strand
CACCGGGCCTCTAGTCTATATTATAAAAAGCCAGTGAGCATAATGCCTAACGCCATGACTACCAAACAACAGGTCACCAGGAGGTGCATTGATGGGTCTCACTGCACGGTGGGTCTGGGGTCCCACACGATTTCGTGCACTGGGCCTCTAGTTTGTAAATAATGAAAACCAAAGAAGAACTGCAGACCTCACTGAGCTGAACCGGGGCCCATGGCTCTCCCTGGGTGATCTTCATGACATCACATGTTTCATGACCGATGACAGGAGAGGGAGCAGAACCGTGGCTGGGCTCTGGGGCTCGGTCCCCCCGTAACCGCAGGCATTTCTGTCACCCGCCCCTCATGGCATCTCCATCGGGTCGCACAACCAATATGGAAACAACTAGCGGAGTCCCTCAGAACGACTAGTGAGCAGCGATCACCCACGTGCGTCCACAACAGCTGATAATGAAAGTAAATCCAACCCGGCGTTTTCAAACACATCTTACGTCCACAGAGAACTGGCGTGAGCAAATACGCTTTTTTAAAAAACCTCCCAGAAGTGATAGCTCATGGCCCCCAGATGCCGTGGCCTCCGGGAGAACACAGACAGACTGTTCCCCATGTTCCACTTGGCGAGCATGAAAAGTTAAAACAGCCAGCAAGCTGTTTGAATGTGTCATTTTTCACTCAGGAAGCCTAAACTAATGAACGTACCGTAAAGAAATTATAACTTCCCCCTCTATCATGCTAAAAGGAAGCACACGTGTTTAGATTGAGCTACATCAGAGCAAGGGTATAGCATACAGGTATTTAATGCGAAAGCAGAGACAAGCGAAGAGTGGCCACAGGCTTTATGTTTCTCCTATCTTATGTTTAAGATATTAGAAAGTAAAACTAAAAGCGAAATTTTTAAATATTATGAATCAGAGAAATACTTATAACCACAAATGCTGATACAATTATTTTAAAGTACTAGTGACTAAAGTTAAACAATAGGTTAAAGGAATAGAATATCGCAATTTAGAAAATTTTGGTTAAGAAAGTAAGGGGGAGAGTTCACAGGAGGTATCTGAAATAATCAGTTGAAATATCCCAAAATGGTTTCTATAAAAAATTCTGATTAAAAAAATAATCACACATTACAAAAACATTCTTTCTTAATGTGATAGAAAATGGTCATCTCAAACCAACATTAAACCTGATCATTAGCAGTGATATGCTGGAGTTGTCCTCAATAACATTAGTAACCAAGTCCTGATGCTCATTATTAACCTTATTAATTACCATTCCTTGTGGAAGCCCTGGTCATGCAAATGCAATAAAAAGGAAAAACGAGGTGCATGCCTAATTAGAAAGGTATGGTAAACAATTACAATTACATAGATGATAATTACAAGAGAAAAGAAGATGCAGTTTAGTAAATTAGCTGGATTCTGCATAAACATATTAAAGATAAAACTATACTTAAATACTGCTCCTCCCCGCCCCAAAAAAAAGTGATAAATAAAATTTTTAAAGGTATCGTGACTTCTACTTTCAGCCAAGATGGAGTAACAAGGACTCATCCAGAAACAACCAGAAAAATCAAACAAAATACCTAAATGGAAAAACTTGTCTTCAAGCCATAGGACACCCGGCAGCAAAGGACAGCGATCCATGAGGGACAGGAAGCAAGTGTGTCAGCCACACAGCAGTGACCACGGAGCCCAGGTTCCAGGGGGGCTACTGGCAGAGGGGTGTGTGCAGGCAGCGGGTGGATTGAGGGGGATGGTGAGAAACACACTTTCAGAAAACTGGACCTTGATCTGCGCTTCCTTTCTTTCCATCTTCGAATTGAAGGGCTGGGTCTAAG
>NW_005341937.1:0-220 GCF_000412655.1 Myotis brandtii | reverse complement strand
AGATGACTCATTGTCTTCTATAGAATGGGAATGAGCAATGACAAAGCATATGCTAAACCCAAACCCAAAAATGCTATGACCATCAATCAGTTTCTAATTGTGCAATAGTAAACATACTGCAATAATGACTTTGAGTTCCCGTGTCACTAAGGTAGTGTTCCTGACATAAATGTCTTTAAAGTTAAAAAAAATCAGATGAATTTTTTTGCAAATGGTTTAC
>NW_005341936.1:0-480 GCF_000412655.1 Myotis brandtii | reverse complement strand
TCTCACCACCAAAAAAATTATAATTATGTGAGGTGATAGATGTGTTAACCTTAGTGTGGTAATCATTTTGCAATATATACATTTAGTATATGCATCAAATCATTTTGCTGTACACGTTAAACTTACACACTGTCATATGTCAATTACAGCTCAATAAAGCGGGAATAGTAAAAGAGCAGCTGTAATGAGGAAGATGGCCAGCAAACAACAGTAGCTCAAGGAAAAATAAAATCTTTATATGAAATAACTGGAATCTCGGGAAGTAGCGTCCTAGATGCAATTTTATTTTCAGCATTTCAGGTTAACACAGATTGAGTTAATGATGTTTTCCTATAGCTCCCAGGCAACTCAGAAATGGCAGGACTCAAACTGACAGAGATGCACTTGCTGCAGATTTGGAAGGGGTGAGGAGGCTGGCCTGGGGTTATGCTCAGTCCCCCAGTTGTAGATATAGAGGGAAGTAGTATAGCATCAGGGATT
>NW_005341935.1:0-574 GCF_000412655.1 Myotis brandtii | reverse complement strand
AATGCTATTGATTTCTGTGAATGCATATGTTGACATATCTTAAATTGTATTCATTTAAGAAAGAATTGTATTGGATACAAAATTTTCTTCTTGTCCTCCTTTTCTTACCTCTTTTTTCATTCATGAAAAGTCAGTTTGGTGAAAATCAATTTATCCATAATGAAAATGGAGTGGATAAAAAAAAGAAAAGAAAAAGAGAAATGAATACATAGAGAATAAGTTCACTGTGCTCAGGGCTTCCTCTAATAAATTCTTCATGACTCTTCTTATAATGATGGTTAGCCTGGAACAGGCTCGGAAACAGGATCCAGCTACCGCAGATGCCTTTACCAGAACACCCAGAGGCCTCAGAGGAGGCTGCGCTTGCCGGGGAAGGCAGGAAACACCTGTGAGCATGGGAGAACTTGGAGCTGTGGTCAGTGCCTCTGCCAACTTTCCAGGTCTTTGTCTCAGTCACCCAATCTGAGGAATATCCTTTAACACATACCACACCCACCGCAGGGCTAAGATAGAAGGGGGTACCCTCCCCCCTGGCTACCCCCCTCCCCGTCCCCAGCCCTAACAGGTCTGCCCT
>NW_005341934.1:0-413 GCF_000412655.1 Myotis brandtii | reverse complement strand
GGGGGTGAGGACAGGGACTCAGAAGCTCCCAAACCGGATTTCTCAGTTCGTATGTGTTCATATTACAAAATCAAGTTTGCACTGTTCATTGCCTTGTATTGGCACTGCCCAGCCACAGTCAGTCACATGGTTTTTGAGGATCTCGTTTGCCTCAGGCAGTGTCAGGATGCAGAGAAATTAATGACAGAGTCCCTGCTCTGACAGGCACTTAGAGTGTCGTTGGGAAGAGAAGGCATGATATGTATGTATTTAGAGTCTCTCTAGAATGATGTCTGGTGTGGGATGGGGTTTCTCTGAGAACCTAGCGACCTGTGACCTGGCCAGACAGCAGCCAGAGGGGCTGACCGCTCATGGATGACCGGGCTCAGATCCACCTCCTACTCTCTAGCTTTCAAATCTTGGGAAAGATACTT
>NW_005341933.1:0-349 GCF_000412655.1 Myotis brandtii | reverse complement strand
CAGATTGGAAAGGGTGCAGGCCGGGCTGAGGGACACATCCCCCCTCCCACATGAATTTCGTGCACCGGGCCACTAGTGTGTGTGTGTGTGTGTGTCTGTATTCTTTTTTACTTATTTCAGAGAGGAAGGGATAGACAGATAGACAGAAACATCAAGATTGAGAGGGAATCATTGATTGGCTGCCTCTTCCACGCCACCTACTGGGGATTGAGCCCGCAACCCGAGCATGTGCCCTTGACCACAGGCTGACACTCTATCACTGAGCCAGACCAGCTAGGGCCTTAACTTCTTCTTAATATTAAATTTACTTGCGAGAAAAACCAAGATGGCAGCATAGGTAAACACCGGA
>NW_005341932.1:0-540 GCF_000412655.1 Myotis brandtii | reverse complement strand
ATATTGCACTGGCTAGAATTCCAGCACTATGTTGAATAAAATTAGTGAGAAAGATCATCCTTTACTTAGTCTCAAATTTAGGGAAAAAACATTCAATCTTTTATTATTAACTTAATGTTAGCAGTAGGATTTTTATAGATGTACTTTATCAATTTGAGGACATTCTCTTTTGGCTATATTATTATAAATTAGTGTTGAATATTGTTAAATTAAGTGTTTTTTTTCTACATTCATTGATATAATCACATTATTTTTCTCTTTTAGTCTGTTAAAATAGTAGATTATGTTAATTGATTTTTGAATATTGAACCATCCCTGTATCCTTAAAATAAACCTTACTTCGTCATGTTTTATCATTCTTTTTATATATTACAGAAATATAATTGCTAATATTTTGTTAAATATTTTGCATCTGTAATTATGAGAGATATTCGATTTTTTTTTCTTGTTGTACTCTCTTTGTCTGTTATGGTATCAGTGGTTCTCAAACTTCCTAATGCCATGACCTTTTAATACAATTCCTCATGTTGTGGTGACCCC
>NW_005341931.1:0-648 GCF_000412655.1 Myotis brandtii | reverse complement strand
TCATAGGTTGATGCTCAATCACTGAGCCACACCGGCCAGGCTAGGGGTTCCTTTTAGAGAAATGAGGAGAGGAAGGTCAGTATTTTCTCTGCCCTACTCTCTCTCTCTTCACCTTTCACTCTTCAGAAGCATCTCCCCGCACCCTGAATAGTATCCAGGACTTAGAGAACCCTCAGCATCATCCAGGAGTCCCCACGTGGGTGGAGCCTGGGCTGGGAGGGGGCAGGTTAGCGTAGGGAGCTTTTGCTTTTCCAAGGCCAGACTGTGGACGGTTTGATTTTCCAGGTCAGACCGCCCAGAGAATCTCATCACCAACAACGTCCTTGTGGTAACCACTGCCTTCCCAGGCTTATGAGGGGAGCTGAGGTGGGGGTGGGCCAGATGGGACAAAGCAAGGACCGGGCTTTGCGGCAGACCACCCCTGGCCTCCCAGCTAGGTGGTCACCTGGGAATGTGTTTGGGGGATGGGGGGCTGAGCGGGGCTAAAGGGAACATGGAGAGAGGGAGGCTGAGGCTCTGCTGTGAGAAGGTTCTGACTCAAGGCTGTATGGCTGAGGGGGTGATGGGAGAATTGTTAGCCCGTCCTGATGTGTTTGGTCACCTGTAATGATCTCATAGTTCTCAGCTCCCAAAGAGGAAGCCCTGGCC
>NW_005341930.1:0-287 GCF_000412655.1 Myotis brandtii | reverse complement strand
ATCCTAAGTGAGGATGGCCCCAGAGAGCATCAAGGCCTGGGATGATCATTGAAGTTAGCAATGAGGACCTTAAGTTATGGAGGAGGAACAGATTGTAGGCTAAGCTTTAGGTGTGTTTCCTTTCCTCCTGGGCTTCCAGGTACACTATCCTTCCAGCCTTCCTATGTCCATGAGACCGAGTGTAGTCAATGAGATGTTAGCCAAAAGGATGTAGACTTCCGGTTGTTCTGGCCCATAAACTGTTTCACAAGTGACCCTTCATCCTCTTCCCCAGTCTACTGGCCAAA
>NW_005341929.1:0-579 GCF_000412655.1 Myotis brandtii | reverse complement strand
ATTTAAAAATTTATAAAACAAAAAGATAAGTAAAAAACCCCCCACACATAGACTATATATGTAGAATTATATGTGTATTAATATACATATATCTATGGTGCATGTGTAGACATGTACATATGTGTATGTATATGTACAGACACACACACACACACACACACATAGATATGTGAGAGCGCAGGCCCACCCTGACCCACGGGCACATTAAACACTGGGATGAGTTTCATACTCGCATACATTTAAGCACCGTCAGGGACGTGGAAGAAAATTGTGAGAGAATCACTGACCAGGTGCCTCTTGCACGTCCCACACTGGGGATCCACCCACAACCCGGCCTGTGCCCTGAACGGGAATTGAACCCTGACCTCCTGGTTCATAGGTCGACGCTCAACCCCTGAGCCACACCAGCTGGCTCCCAGCTCACATCTCTGTCTGCTTACTCACTGCCTATTCTGGGTGTGCCAGCCGGCATGTCCATAGAATCTGTTTTTTCCCTTTAGAAATTCGTGCAGTTTGTGCCTCTGACTGAGTTTGTTTAGGACGAATAAAAACAACTTGTTGCATCAAATTGCCAGAAAA
>NW_005341928.1:0-325 GCF_000412655.1 Myotis brandtii | reverse complement strand
TCTGAAGACTAAAAGTATCATCACAAAGCCCTGACTTTAAAGCTAATACTATAAATCCTACAAGTGAATCTCCTGCCAAAACTCAGTTGCTTAACTTGATTTTTAAAACAACTTTCCCCACATTTAAGAAAACTGAAGCACCGATAGGAGTGGAGAACAGGCTAAGTCTATCTGTACTAATAAAAGGGTAATATGCTAATTAGACCGGACATCTTTCGGACATCTTCCAGACGTCCTTCTGGGCTGAGGCAGAGGCGGTTAGGAGTGATCAGGTCACAGGCAGAGCAATTAGGGGGCGATCAGGCTGGCAGGGGGGAGCAGTTGG
>NW_005341927.1:0-265 GCF_000412655.1 Myotis brandtii | reverse complement strand
CTCCCTCCCTCCTTCCTTCCCTTCTACTTTTCCTCTCCCCTTCCCAACTCTACTCCCTGCCAGAAATGTGTAGCTCAAGCCATGTTATGTGGGAAGTTGTTTTTCCTAATTACACTAGAGGCCCAGTGCATGAATTTGTGCACAAGTGGGGTCTGGCTGGCCCGGCCCCAATTGGGGCGGATTGGGGCCAGGCCTGTTAAGAGGAGGAGACGGCAGGAGGTTGGCCAGCTGGCCCGCCCCTTATTGGGGTGTGGGGGCGATCAGG
>NW_005341926.1:0-782 GCF_000412655.1 Myotis brandtii | reverse complement strand
TGAAATGCTCAGCAGACTTCAAAGACGTGGCACAGAACACAAATGGAAAAGGTCTCATTAATAATTTTTCAGTATTGGATCACATGTGTAAAGGAGGACATTTTGGATATATGTCCTAAATGAAAAGTGGCATTACAATCATTTCTCTTGTCTCTTTTTACTTCAGTTCATGTGATAATAAAGACTTTTAAATGTCATCGGCTTCCTGTACAGCCTGGGCCAGGTGTCCAAAGCTTTACAAGCTGCACAGGTGATTTGTGTTGGCAAAGTCGGGTAACTATAGTCATACCTCATTTTATTGCACCTAGTTTTATTCACGTCACTGTATCGCACTCCACAGATATTGCATGTTTACAAGCTGAAGGTAAGACCTTCCACCAGCAAAAAGGCCCAGCTCACTTTATTGCGGCATTCACTTTATTGCGGCATTCACTTTATTGCGGTGGTCTGTCACAGAACCTGCACTTTCTTCAAGGAATGCCTGTGCTGCTGAAGAGAGATTTGCACGTTTCAGCCATCCATGTAGGAATTACGGTGGCTCCATGTGGAACCTCATGGTTGAAGGGAGGGGTGGTGTAATTCCCAGAAGGGGAGGGTTTCCAAGCAAACCATGGCCTGTGTAGATTAAGGAATCTTCTCACAATTAGCTAAGATGGCAAGATAAGCAAGACAGATGGAACGCCTTCAGCTGCAAGCAACAGAAGTCCCAACCCCAGTTGGAGCAAGCTACCAGGGATTATTAGCTTACATCACAAGGTGTTCCCAGGTGGGAGAGCTCTGGG
>NW_005341925.1:0-208 GCF_000412655.1 Myotis brandtii | reverse complement strand
TTATTGTCTAAAGTTTTTCATATGTCTCCTTTTCCCCCAATTGATCCCCCCAACCATTCCCACCCCAGGCAAGCCCCCAGTGTCTGTGTCCATTGGTTATTCTAATAAGCATGCATACAAATCCTTTGGTTGCTCTCTAACCCCACCTCCTCTACCATTTGTCTCTAGATTGACCTATTCTTGTTCATCAAATTATGTTGATCATTAT
>NW_005341924.1:0-200 GCF_000412655.1 Myotis brandtii | reverse complement strand
TTCCAATGAAAGCTGGAAGTACAAAGGTGTTTACCTCCAGTCTCAGCACGAGGCATATTTGCCATGTGTCCCCCTAAACTCCAGCATTTAGATGCCCTCTTATGTGCACTGTCCCTCACCTTGAACAGAGTGGAGGTCACATAAGGAGTACATTTTCCAGTTTGGCTGGTTGGGTAATCGCAGTTTTAGCAAAGACAATC
>NW_005341923.1:0-276 GCF_000412655.1 Myotis brandtii | reverse complement strand
CCATTGATTCTTAATCTGTGTACAGCCCTTTAGAACTTCACCAATTTGACTGCTTGTTTAAGAAGCTTAAACAAGGACTTAGGCAGGGCAAGTTTTGCTATCACTCCTTGAGTTCAGATGAGGAAACTGAGGCTCAAGGAGCAGTAATGGGACCTTGTCAGGGGTGATTTTGTCCCACCAGGTCTGGGATATCCTCTCCCACTGGGTGGGGTCAACCCAGGTCCATTGCTGCTTTTTCCAGGACCTGGCCAACTGCACATCACCCCTCCCCAGGCT
>NW_005341922.1:0-264 GCF_000412655.1 Myotis brandtii | reverse complement strand
TTTGGGGTGCAGCCTTTCATGGCTGTGGTCTTAGGTCTAGATTCCCCAGGTGTCAGCAGCCCTGTGGCTTTTCCTTTTCTCAGCTGGTTGTTGCTCCTGTCACCAAGGGACACGGCTTTGGTGCAATGCAGCTTCCACCTCACCCTCTGGGCCCAGTGGTCGCGTGTCCCTCTCCAGCCCAGATCCCCGTGTCTACCATTCCCTAGCCGTCCTCTGCCCTTCCTTAAGAATTTTTATCTTCTATTGGCTTATCTGTAATTTTAT
>NW_005341921.1:0-804 GCF_000412655.1 Myotis brandtii | reverse complement strand
TTGATTGATTGATTGATTGATTGATTGATTGACTGATATGCAACAGTTGCTGACATTGCTGGAACATAAAGATGGATAAAATACAAAGGAAGTGGGAGGGAGGACAAATTACGTGACAGAGGAGGCAACAGATGAGTAAAGGCTCAGAGGTGAAAAAGAGCATGGCATTGCCAAAGACCTAGTTGCTGGGGTTTTTTTGTTTGTTTGTTTATTGATTTTTAGAGAGGAAGAGAGAGAATGAGAAAGAAACATTGATTTGCTGTTCCGCTTATTTATTCATTCATAGGTTGATTCTTGTATGTGCCCTGACAAGGGGATCGAACCCACAACCTTGGCATATTGAGATGATGCTCTAACCAACCGAGGACCTGATTTTATTGGGCAGTAAATGCTGAGAGAGAGACGCTGCTTCCAAGCAGTCAGGAACCTCCTGGAAGCTGTGGGGACAGGTCCAAGGCAGGTGAAATGGCACCAGGGCCATTGCCAAAGCTCGTGTCCAGGAAGCCCACACTCCCCGCTACCCACACTGTCAGAAGAGAGGGGAAATGTCTTCTGCTTTCCAAATTAAGCCAAAATTTCTTGTATTGGCAAACCATAAACTACACAAGAACCCTAAAAGCAAAGGAGTCTGGGAAGTACCATTCCCAGGTTTCCAGACGCTGTAATACTGGCAACCCTTTGAGAAACTGCAGGTTCCGTTCCAGACCACCATGATAAGGTGAATATCACAACAAAGCAAATATCACAATAAAGCAAGTCACGCAATTTTTTGGGTTTCCAGTGCATATAAAACTTGTTTGCACT
>NW_005341920.1:0-295 GCF_000412655.1 Myotis brandtii | reverse complement strand
GACCAGCCGGCCAACCTCCTGCAGCCCCTCCACCCCCCAGCTCGGCTCTGATCGGCCCCCATTGGGGCAGGCTGGCTGGACCCCACTCGTGCATGAATTCATGAACTGGGCTTCTATTGTAGAAGTAATTGTTGATGACACAAGGATTCTAACCAGTGTTTAAAGTTTCATTCAGCATGTAATAACTCACTCATTTTTTAATTGTATTAAGGACCTCTATTTGTCAGGCATTGTTATACACATGAGGGATGTAAAGAGTAGTATGACATGGTCTCTGTCTTAAAGAAAAAAGTGC
>NW_005341919.1:0-327 GCF_000412655.1 Myotis brandtii | reverse complement strand
GATGGACTGTCATTAGCTTGGATGCTGAACTACACCCAACTGCAACACAGAAGGAAAACTATGGACACTGGCCTTGCTTTGGCTCTACTGGAAGCCCAGGTGTATCTCCTCCAGGACTGGCTTAAGGGGCATGGATTCTCATTCTCCCTTGGGGGCTTTTGAAAATTATTATTTCAGCGGTACCCCAGAAACCTCACTCCCACTCCCATGAGCAAGGGAAGAATGTGATCCTCCAGCAACCCAGCAACCTAGTGATTACTATTTAGTAAGGCTTAAAAAAACAAACAAACAAAAACAAACACTTTAGAACTTGAGATAAGGCAAAGG
>NW_005341918.1:0-1722 GCF_000412655.1 Myotis brandtii | reverse complement strand
GCGAGCCCCGGTTTGCCGACCACGGGGTTAGGGGACTGTTAATTCCATGTGATTTAGAAGTTTCATTGCATGGTAGATTTGATTTATGGTGGCGTTATCAATTCAAACTAAACAAAGCCGGCATGGGATCCATATCTTAGCACTGCCTATTATGATGTGAAAATGCATATAACTTAACACCAAGACAGTTACTTCTTGTCAAATTCTACTGTATAAGTCATCTTAGACCAGGTTTAAGTATATATATTTTTTAACATTACATGGTTATTCAGCAGTAATAACAATGTCAACACATCCTTGAATGCCTTCTGTATAGAAACCTCAGTAAGTTCATTAGTTGATCTTTACCAAGAGGATTTCTACACTAGAGAGCTTCCCCGGGATGCAGTGAATTTTGAGCATTAGTTGGGTAAAATCAAACTTAATAACATTTCGGGAACAAAGTCTGTTTAGCTTTTATTTTTTAACTTAGGAAAATTCGTTCTGAAGGACTTCGTTCATGTTTCCGCTCCTGAGGGTGGCAGTATCCTGGCAGCATCTAGTGCCCTCTGCTGGCATCGCTTTTATCGGATCTCTTGACTTCTCATTTTTACAGCATCTCTTGTAATACTATTTTTAAATATTTAATTTGTCCACAGAGGCAACATCCAGTTTGAGAGTTACTTAAAATAGCCATAACTATAATTAACATGATAGTTTTCAGTCAATGAAATTTGGTTTGGGTCTTTAATTATTATCTATAAATTGAAGGGTATTTTAATTTATGTAATAATTGCAAACAGCAAATATGTTACTAATTACATCTTTTCTTTCTGTAAATACAGAGCTTTATTTACAAGAAACATTTAAGCCTTTAGTGAATATATCTCCAGATGCAAGGTAAACTTGGGCCGTTTTTCTCCTTTGAAAACATTCACTGAGATCCATCTGTTTTGTTACAATGATTGATTGGTTAATAGATTTTTCTTATCTAGATAAGGGCCAGCCTCCTTAATTCCAAATATTAAATTCAGTAAGTCTAGAGATAATAAAAACCACAGCTTCTATTGATGGAAGGGATTGATCATGGACTAGGGAGCTGGTCATACTAAGCAGTGTTAAAATCCAGGTCACCTGTAGCAGAAGTCCTGTAGGGAGCTCATGAGGACTGCAGGTTCCTGGGCTCTGCCCCACCTGTGGAACGGTCAGTGGGAGTTGCCCAGGAATGTGAGCTTGCTGACGTGCTGTGGAGCTGAAAAGTCAGTCAGTCTCAGCCATCGGTCCCGAGGGGGCCCGGAAGAAGGGCTGCCCTCTCCAGTCTTCCAGCCCAGACATTTTTTTTACCAAGCCTCTGCGATGGCTCTTGTCCATTTCCACGCTTATATGGAAGCATTCTTAACTCTAGAACCCCAGCGAGAAAAAGTGGAATGTTGATTTTTAGTATTTTTATTTCCAAATCCCAACAGACACACCTACCATGCCTCCTGGTTGGCAGTCACAGGAGAGGCCAGAGCTGCCCAGAGTGGCAGGCCCAGCAGGAAGCAGCCAGCGGCTGGTCCAGGCCTGCCCACCCCCACCCCCCTAGCTGCCTCTGCCGCTGGTGGTGTCGCCCGTTAGCTTTCCTGGGGGTTGGCGCCTGTCATTTCTCAAATAAAAGCAGTAAATGTGCTTCTAGAAAACCGCCAGAGATTTGTAGCTCACACTTATGTTTGAGATTTATTAGCACAGATTGTGGGGGGAGAA
>NW_005341917.1:0-283 GCF_000412655.1 Myotis brandtii | reverse complement strand
TTTGGGCTGGATGATGTTTTCTCAGCTTATTCCAGACAGCTGCCTTCCTTCTTAGTGGCTAAAACTTTCTCTAACTGAGTCCTACTTACTCAGCATGACAAAGTGTGAGGTTCCATAGGCTACGGTGAGCCTGCAAATCAGAAGGGCCTGCGTTCCTTACCAGGTATCAGGGCTCCTCTAAAGGGCTCTGGTGACAGATGAGAGGTTAGTGAGATCAGAGAGCCTGATGGCTGGACTCACGGGAGTTGTTCCTTATGATCAGGTCCCGAAATTTGTTGTGCTT
>NW_005341916.1:0-590 GCF_000412655.1 Myotis brandtii | reverse complement strand
GGGTGGAAGTTCTGGCCTAGGGATCCCTGTTGACATCTACTATGTTGTTCTGTGACTGAGCCCAGGTCCTGGAATCAGGCAGATAAAGAACCACCGCAGTTGCTGGGTCCTGGTCACTGGTGTGCATTTTGAGGCAGTGGCACGGGTGTCTAAGGCGTGGAGGTGTGCGGATCTAGAAACTGGGATCTGGATCTCAGGGCTTTCTGCAGTGACTCAGGCAGCTCAGGGGTGGGGGTGGGTAACATAGCAGCAGCATGGGTTCTGGGATGACAACATACAACAGTCCTTTGAACCTGGAGGGCAGGCAGGGTGCGGGATCAGCACAGCCTGGGGGTGGGTCAGACTCCTAACGCTGGCCCTGGAGGGACTCACAGGACACAAACAACACGAGGTGGTGCCCCCTGAAGCCCTATGTCAGGACAGGTGGGGTGGGGGCTTAGGGCACAGCAGTGCTGCCTACTATGATGGTTCAGAGAGGCCGCTAGGACAGTGGGTGGTACTCAGGGCAGAGTGGGCTTCCCCAATAACAGGACAAAGCCATGACCCGGGGCCGGGGTGGGCTGCAGAGCAGTGGCAGCTCTGGTCCTGTG
>NW_005341915.1:0-1136 GCF_000412655.1 Myotis brandtii | reverse complement strand
CCCACAACCCCGGTATGTGCCCTTGACCAGAATCGAAGTTGGGGCCTTCTAGTCCTCAGGCCCACACTCTATCCCTTGAGCCAAACTGGCCAGGGCTGGGTTAATCTTTGATAGAACATGAAATGATTGGTAAGTTTAACAAGCAGGCACTTCAACTCTTAGAGAGAGGTAGTCACATTTTTATAAGGCTCTGAACCTGACATTCATGGGCACAGCCGTTTACTTTGTGGGCATTAATGATCTGTGATGGTAAAGCCACTTAAATGATTTGTATGCATTTCTGAGCAGTCAGATTCAAGGCTGATTGGTTCGGTTCAGTAGCAGTTATTCTGCTTTTGGGAGAGAAAAAGCAAAAGTACAGGTCTTCTTGGCTCCATAGAGTGGTGAGAGTACTAGTACTTGTGAGTTGTGCTAAATTGATTGTCCAGATTAGGTAATCGGTGCCAATTTGGCAGCCTTGCACTGACCTTCCTCGGCCTTTTCTCTATCGCTCTGCCCTTATTTAATAAGAAGGAGTGTCTATGCAGACCTGGTCACATCAAACCAAGCAAATTTCTGCTGTCACCACACTCAGGCAATGTTGAATGGAAATAAAACTTTATTTAAAAACCTATAGAATTATTCTGATTGACAGCCAACACTATTCAAATCTCCTAGAGCAGTGCTTCTGTGCACATGAATCCCTGGGCCCTTATTAATTTGAGAATTTAGATTCTAATTCAGAAGGTCTGCGGTAGGGCCTGGGTTCTGCATTTCTGGACAAGGGGATGCCTGTGCTGCTGGGCCACAGACCCCAAATTGAGGAACAAGGTTCTAGATCTGCCATCAGCAAACTACAATCAGTGGGGCATTCAGGACCTCATCCAGTTTTGAAAATAAAGTTTTATTGGAACACAACCATGCCCATTTGTTTACGTGTTGTCTATGGCCACTTTTCTACTGCAAGGGCAGAATTAGCTGCAAAGCCCAAAATCTTTGCTACCTAGCCCTTTACAGAGGAAGTTTGCTGACCCTGCCTTGGATGTTTCCTTTAATATTGAAAACTTGGTCCACAGAACAGATTTTCAACCTTCACCCAACATCCAGCTGTGGACGAAAAGGGGCCACACATCAAACTTGACAAGCTCAGGGAAGGC
>NW_005341914.1:0-236 GCF_000412655.1 Myotis brandtii | reverse complement strand
TCTGATTGGTCAATGTGCATGGGGTTTCTGGTGTGTGCTGAGTACCGTAGGAGTGACCCAGCCTGAGAGCAGTGTGGTGAGGATCAGGTTACAGAATGTTCTAGAACAGCGATTTTCAACTGGTGTACTGAAAAAAATTTTAAAACATGCAATATCTGATTCAAAATTATACCCTTTTTTCAGTCAGATTGGCAAAAAGTGTATTTTTTGGTGTGCCACAAAATTTTAGTAATTAG
>NW_005341913.1:0-520 GCF_000412655.1 Myotis brandtii | reverse complement strand
TCATGGCTGTAATTTAAGGCTCTTCTGCGTAAAGAAATCACTGACCTATAAAATATAAGTGACCCAGATTACTGCAGGGAGTCTTGCCTGCTGCCATCAACCCTTACCTCCATAAAACAAGCCTAAAAGTAAAGGAAGCTGCTCACAGCAGGCTAAGACCAACATCTATGGGAGTGGAAAAGGATTATAAATAGATACACCAGATAAAACAAAGACAGAGATGTGGATCACAAATCGTGAAAATGAAATAAAGGAATAGTTGAAATCCTCTTAACCTCACTTTTCCAATTTCTTTGATACCCAAATATACAGAATAATTATTAATCTGCACTATATAACATTCATAAAAGATAGATTTTAAATATAGTGAACATATGGAAGTAAATAAGTTTGTTTAGTGGGACTTAATCCATTATGAAATAGTATTATTAAGGAAATACTTGAGCATGATCTATAAGCATTTAAATGTTAATATTCTGCCAGAGCCGGTTTGGCTCGGTGGATGGAGCATCGGCCTGCG
>NW_005341912.1:0-245 GCF_000412655.1 Myotis brandtii | reverse complement strand
CCTGCTTCCCTCTGCTCAAGGAGGCGCTGAAAAAAAACAAAAGGAGGGGCTGGGAGCTTGGGTTGCTGCGGGCCGTGGCCAGCCTGCAAACAGCCATCAGCCCCTCACCCAGGTTGGCCAGGCACCCCAATGGGATCCCCCACCCTGAAGGGGGTATGGCCAGCCTGAAAATAGCCCTCAGGCCCTCACCCAGGCTGGCCACACCATTATGGGGTGAGGGTCCCCGCTGGGGGGTTGGCCAGCCT
>NW_005341911.1:0-717 GCF_000412655.1 Myotis brandtii | reverse complement strand
AGCCAGGGGAAGGAAGCAATGGGCTTCTAGTATATATATATACATATAGATAGATGATAGATAGATAGACAAAAAGCCAGAGACCAGAACACCGCGGCCCCTTGCTCAGGACAGCCTTGCCCTCCCAGAGGGGACTCCCACCTTGATTAGGGGTGTGACCAGCCTGCAAACCACCATGGCCCCTTGCCCAGGCTGGCCTCACCCCCAGTGGGGACCCCCCACTAAGATCCAGGGCCCCAATCAGGGCAGGACAGCAGGTCCCCACCCATCCACCAGACCTCTATTCCTATATAATAAAAGGGTAACATGAAAATTGACCCTAAAGGCAGAACAACCAGAACTACCGCTAGACTAATCACTATTGAGGTGCACTCACCACCTCTCAGTCCCTTTCCCTGGCTGGCAGGTTCTGATCTCCTGGTGGCAATCGGGGAACCGAGGGTGGGAGGCGGGGGATGTGGATGGTGCAAGGCCAAGGCCCCTGCCCTGACAGTCATCCCACACACAGAGGGTGACCTGTGGCAGGGGCAGGGCCGGCAAGTGAACGGGAACAGCTGACCTCTCAGTCCCTTCCCCCGGCCATCAGGCACCAATCACCTGATGGCAAAAGGGGAACTGGGGGGAGGTGGTGGCAGGGGGTGGGGCCAGCTGTGGGCAGCCAGGGAAGGTGGCCCTAATCACAGGCCAGGCCTAGAGACCATACCTACACACGAATTT
>NW_005341910.1:0-889 GCF_000412655.1 Myotis brandtii | reverse complement strand
TTTTCTAAAAACAAAAGGTGAATTTTGAAGACCATAACAATCATGCCTGTATAAATTTAGCAGCCACCGGATAACATCTTGATTTCTGTATGAGTCAACATAACAAACATCTTAATACACAGAAACATTGGAAGAAGAGAGATGGCAGTGTGCTTCGTAGTCAGTGAAGTCTGCGTCCATTTTATTCTGTTTTGTGCCCCATCAGCACACTTTGCAACAACCACATTTCATTACAGTCCGGAAAAATATGTTAGAGTTTGCCTACGTGTCTGCCCTACTTCCAAGTTCTTCTTCCTTCGAGCCTGTAAATCTGCTTATTCATATTAAGTCTACTTTTGGTTTTGTTTTGAGTTTAGAAAATCGAATTTGAAAAAGTAGATCTTAATACATTGACTTCTAAATATTAGACTCAAATTTCAAGTCCCCTAGTCTTGGAGAATTTGTACAACTGTAACATTTCCTAACCCAGTGCTAGAGAAAAAAATGAATGGTATTTTAAAGTGACATATTTCTGATAAGAGTCTTAAATACCTTGGTTGGGGGAATTACAGAAGAAGCAGGTCAGGAGCCCACTTCCTGTGACTTGTGCTGGTGACGGAGACCAGAGAGGATGTGAAGGGCAGCCAAGGACAGAGAAGGCCCTGAGCCATCTGCTCACCCTGTGTGGTGGCGTTGAAGGCTCTACATACAAGCACCTAACATGATTAGTTTTTATAATCTGACAAAGTCTTGACCAAGATTCTTTTAAGTATCTACTAGCCTCCAGTCAAAACATATTTAGCAATGAGATTCAATACCTGGAAAATATCCAGACATAATTTTAGACTTTAAGAATTCCACGCTAACGACCACTTTGCAAGCTCAGGCTGACAGTATTGTTCAACGCTTC
>NW_005341909.1:0-549 GCF_000412655.1 Myotis brandtii | reverse complement strand
ATTATTATAAATACAAATCTTATTAATTTAATAATTCTTCTCTTAAAGTCTTGCATTTTTTTTTTCTGAAAATTTTAAACTTGAGTTTGTCTTGAGTTTATTTCCTAACTACAAACATTGCAATATGTTGATGTTGAAATTTCTCAAAATTAGCAAAACACAGTCCACTTTGCCTTCTGGTAGCCTACTTTCATCCAGACTCTGTTATTCCCAATTAAGCATGCTAAATCAATTATTTTCTAAAACACTTTTCCATTCTTGTAATTGAGTTTAAAAAATGACGGTCTTTAACTTAACAATTTCCACTACGGAGAATCTAATTTCAATTTCAGTGTTCCATCATAAGCCAAATGTCATCTAAATAAATAAAATAACTCACCACAGTAAGTCATGCGAAATATTTTCTCATTAACCTTTTAACAATTGCTACCAATTTTACACCCAACAAATATATTTCAGATGTTTCATTTGCAGTCTCATACTATCTATTAAAACTTATAAAGCTGCTCTCCAGAAATGTCCATTTCTGTTCTTAATAGTTCCTCATCA
>NW_005341908.1:0-332 GCF_000412655.1 Myotis brandtii | reverse complement strand
AAACAATGTTGTATTGAACATCCTGGTATATTCTGTGTGCATCTCTACAAGTACCTCCCGGGACAGAAACAACAAAGAGGAATTGCTGGGTTAAAAAGTGTGCACATTTTAAAGACCAGTCCACCTGCCCAATTGCCTTGTGAGAAGTCTAGGTTTCTGACAACGAGACTGTATGAGGGCAACCTCTCCTTACACACACCCAGAACCGATACTGACAATGTCACTCCGTCCGTACCGATATTTACTCAGTGAGCCCACCTGGAGTCAAGCACCTTCTTCTAGAGGCCAGCAGGGAATGAGGCCAAGTATGCCAGGGCTCCTGTCCCCTTGCA
>NW_005341907.1:0-278 GCF_000412655.1 Myotis brandtii | reverse complement strand
GCAAGAAATAAAATAGTATACCTTCCAGGTCTTCCAGGTCTCATCTGCAAATCCTACCTAATAAGGAGGAAATATGCTAATTGAATGCCACGCCCTCAAATATGATGGTGCCCACAGCCACAAGATGGCGGTGCCCAGTCCCCTCAGCCCTGCCGGGGTGGCAGGCGCATGGCATTTGCTCTGCAAACCTGCCTCCCGAGTCCCCCAGTCCCCTCACCTCCCCAGCCACACAGGGCCAGCCGGAGGTGCAGGCAAGCCTCAGATGGTGGCTGCCCAGC
>NW_005341906.1:0-273 GCF_000412655.1 Myotis brandtii | reverse complement strand
TTTTGTTTGGAAATTAAAATTCATATGGACATGGTAAGCAACGGATTGAACTTGTAAAATAATCACTAAAATGGGAATTAAAAAACAAGAAATTCTTCCCTGGCCTGTTTACTCAGTGTATGGAGCATTGGTCCACAGACTGAAGGGTCCTGGGTTTAATTCTGGCCGAGGTAACATTTCCCTGTTGCAGACTCAATCCCAGGTCCTGGTCGGGGCACGTGCGGGAAGCAAACAATCAATAAGTTTCTCTCACATTGATGTTCCTCTCTCTCT
>NW_005341905.1:0-670 GCF_000412655.1 Myotis brandtii | reverse complement strand
TTTCTTTCACAAGGGACCTGGGTTTTTACTGAAGTCTCACACCTGCAGATTTCCATGTCGGAAACCATGCGTGCATATTTATGTAAAATACCATATATGTGAAATACAAATTAGGTAATAATATGGTCAATGTTTTTATAACACATTACATAACAGGGACTAGTCTGCATTTTTCACATCATTTAACCCATTTAATCCATATGAAGATGAAAGTATTACTAGATAAATGCATGTGTATGTCCTGGATAACCCCTCCCAGGTAATACCTGAAATACAAAATGTTCATGCACTTATAAAAGTAACAGAATCTGAAGCATTATCTGAACCCATTGACAATCACTGGTAGCATCCACAGCAGATTAATTTTTTATCTGTACTTTTTTGTGATTTCAAAACATCAAAAAATGCTAAACAAGATCACAACAAAGTTTAAACTCCTTCCTGTGGCTGTTTGGGTCCTTTAAGATCTTGCTATGTCTCTATTCTCATCCACTGACTCTTATCAAGCCTTGCCACCACCTCCATTAAATGACACCCGAACACACACTTGGGTCTGTGCATGTGCATACACACACACACACACGCACACACACGCATGCACACACATACATGCACACACATACACACTCTGAAACACAGTTTACTGAGCTACTTTTATCTTCTTAAATGC
>NW_005341904.1:0-713 GCF_000412655.1 Myotis brandtii | reverse complement strand
GAGCAGGGCTGCTGGCAGACAGGGGACCAGGGGCCGCGGTGGGAGGAGCCCAGCAGGGGTGCAAAGGATGGGCCAAGACCCAACCCTGTGCCTACCACAGCCTCGCGACCCACAGTTCCTTTCAAGGTGCACGAATTTGTGCACTGGGACCCTAGTAGAGATATAAAATTATAATGTTGTACACCTGAAATTTATGTAATATTACTGAGCAATGTTACCGCAATAGAATGAATTTATTAAATATACACTTTTAAAGCTACTACTACTTTGGTAACAACTTAAAAGGACAGATTCGTGTGTTAAAAAGTGGTAGGAAACTATTGCAATGGTTCAAGCTAAAAAAGATGAGGGCTTTGGTGACCAATATGACATGGTTGTCAAAGAAGGGGTAAGAAACAAGGATACATCCAGGTTCCCGGCTTGGGTGACTAGGTAGGAGACATACTTCACCAACGAAGGGAAAATGGGTGGAATTCTGTAAACCAAGACAGTAAAAAAGAGGGAACAATACAAGAATACAAATACTTCTACACTGCCAGGTTATTATATGGAAAATGTGGCTAAAATAGCAATTTAACATTTATTTTTCCCAGGTAGGTTTGAATGTTGCACTTCTAGATTTCCAGGTAACCCCCAAAGAAGTCATCACTGGAACAGGCATAAGGAAGATTAAAGAGATTTGACAAGGCTGAGGGTTCTGAGGAGACAGCTGG
>NW_005341903.1:0-1184 GCF_000412655.1 Myotis brandtii | reverse complement strand
AAAAAAAAATGGCATAGGGGTGGGGATGGTGGTTGGGAAGGTGTTTCAGAGAAACTGGATGCCCTGCTACTTTAATATTCATTTGACTCTTAAATACAGCCATGGCCATTTTTTTCAATTCCCAACTGTAGACTAGATCATAGCAGCTTCACTTGGAAAACACAGAAGGAAGGGATAGACCCACCATCGAAACTACAGTGTATTGTTGATGGATGGCAAAAGGCAGGTATGAAGTACGCATCTTCTTTCAAAGATATTGCTATTTAGGCTTAAAAGGGTAAATGAATATTAGTAAGAGAGAATTGGACCCCAATATAGATACAGTGCGAGAAAACAATGAGTGCTCTGAAATGAATTCCAATCTGTTCAGAACTGGAGACTAATGGTAGAACCAACCCCTGCCAGGGCCCTGGGAGGATAATGGAGACCAGAAAGGGGTCAACAGACAAGAAATGGGCAAATATTATTTCAATTTTCAGAAGGAATAAAAGGGCAGATTCTGAAAACCATATGATTTTAATCTCAGTCAAGTTACATGAACAGATTATTTAAAGGCCAGTGGGTGAACTTTGATAGGCTCTCTGAGAACAAGCCATTTCAGATTAACCTCATTTCCTTTTTTGAAATGGTTGTTAGTAGTTCAGGAAAATGTGGTTGAGGTACAAAATGTCGATATCAGAAAAGCATTTGACAAAACCATGATAAAATGTAGGCAAGAAGTGGGTGGGTTGATGTGTAATTGCATCAATTAATTTATTCATTCAGTTTATTAGAGACATGTCATAGGACACAGACCTGGGCATTGTCCTTGTTTGTAATGATGTGAATGAAAACCTAAGTCACATACTTATTAAAATTGTGGAAGCTGCCCAGAATATTAGAATCCAAAACTATCTCAAGTTGAATCAAAGGGCTAACTAACAAGATGGAGCTGAAAAAATTATTTAGTTCCCTTGACAGTTTTTCATTCCTATTGTTAAGGCGGGTGTGTTTTTTCTTCTGAAAACAGTTAGAAGTTTAAAGCTATTTTGTAAATTTAGTAAATCATTTCCAAATTATTCAGGTAGGAATGCATTGCTCACTGTACAACTAACTGTACATAATAGGCAATGATATTCTTTTGAAAAGGCTGATTTATTCCGAAATCTCTTCTAATTCAGTGCATTTCAATTTTCAGTAATTCA
>NW_005341902.1:0-325 GCF_000412655.1 Myotis brandtii | reverse complement strand
TTGTCTTCATTTTCCTTGGAACTTGCCATGGAACTTATCTAGTTTTTTATTTACCTGCCTCATCCACTTTTCTTCCTCCTTAAGTCCTCAGGCCCTTCCAGTCACTAACACTGTTCCTAAGATAGGCTCTAGAGCACATGCTCAAGCATGTGTAACCCACTGACAGCTGTTTAAAGAGTTAATCTCTCCTAGGAGAGAGTGCTTTGGAACAGGGACCGGTACCTCCGAAGTGAAGGTATATCCATGGGTTTTAAAGGTTTATGAGAAAGCTAGAAGCAGAGCTTTCCTGGACTCTTGGAAGCCTTTCTACTCTACCTGCCTTGTT
>NW_005341901.1:0-867 GCF_000412655.1 Myotis brandtii | reverse complement strand
TTCCCCTTCCCAGACACCATTCCTCTCCAAGCCCTTGTCCCAAACGGAGATGCCTGAGCAATATGAACTCGGGAGTTCTGGAATGGACTCTAAGAACATGAGTGAGGTGACGAAAGCGAGAGAGGACCCCAAAGCGACAGGAAAAGTACCCAGAAGTGCTAGGAAAGCAGACATGCTAAATACCGAGCTGTCAGACCTGCTGGCATTTTGTGAGCCCCGGTCTATGCTAGGAACCATGCTGGAAACTTCATGTAAATTAGAGCTAATTTATCATGAGCCTGAAGGTTATATTTCCTTCAGCCTTTAGGAAATAGACTCAGGGCTGAGCTGAAGTGATTCTTCCAAGGTGAGCAGCAAAGCAGAGATCTGTACTTGTGTTTGTCTTCCTTCAAGGCTGGCTCTTGATGGGAAGCCCGACTGCCTAAAGCTGTGATCCTCAAAGATGTGTGAACGCCTTAGGAAGAGCACAGTAGGCCTGGTGGAGGTGCATCTAGATAAAAGGCTGATTTGGATAGTACAGAAAGCATGGAAAGTAAAATTCAGCTAAATCCTCTTGGTTCATGGTTCAGTGCTGCTCACTCAGTGGGGGGGGTCCCCTTCAGAGGGTGCTTGTGAAGAACAATTGGGCCAGGCTGGTAAGCGCGGCTGCAGGAAGTTTCAGGAAGGAGGCAGCAAGCTCTCCCCAGGAAATTCGGCAGCAGGACTTTAAATAACTCTGTGAACAGAGATCAGTGCACCCGGGAACAGGTATGTCCTCTATGCCAGGCTCTGATCTCTGCCCCAAATCCCCGTGAGAGGCAGGACTGGAGGTCCCTTGCACTCTGACCCCTCCCCTCACCTGAAAAGCCGCAGACACATCTTCTCCTG
>NW_005341900.1:0-977 GCF_000412655.1 Myotis brandtii | reverse complement strand
CTGAGCCAAACCAGCTAGGGCTGTATTATTCTTTATTAATTATTATATTGTTTTCCATATGAACGGTTGTAAAACTACTATTGCCCCCACCCTGTATATGAAAAGTTACCTTAGTGCCTATGTTATTAGGCTAGAACTAGTAATTCTAAGGCTGATTCTTCATGAAAAGACCAAAAGAAAATACGGAATGCTACGCAAGTAAAGGAGCTGAATTCAGCAAAGTAATGCGACACGTATTAAGTACATAGGACAAAAGGATAAAGACATAAAAAATTAAAACTCTATTAATTGTTCAGGGACAACTGACGTAGATTGGCATCAGCAGGTAGTAGTCGACCCTTTAGAGAACTTCATGGAAAAAGAACAAGCTCTTAAATTGGAATGACTCATCAGCGTGAAAAAACAGAGAAAATATTTAAGCCCTTGTGATGTTTTAAACACTACCATGTAACCACTTATGAAGTTAATGGGAGAGAAGAAAAGTATCAGATGAGAGAGACAAATTCTAGACTCAGTCAGTAACTTAAAAAAACTAGCAACTCTAGAGACAGGAGAAATGAGTGGCAATTACCCAAATTGTATGTGTATCTAGAATTCTTTGGAATGATTTATTTTCTGAAAAGTTGTATGTATGTTGATTTTAGAGTACATTTTAGTTTGTCTCAATAATGTCTTTGTAACTGTCATAATTTTGAAAATATTAAAAATAAGTACAGTGTGACATCGAGCAAATTTCATTCATCTGTACAATGAATGGGCCTTAATATTCAGTCTTTTAGTTGCAATATTATATGTTTCTTAATGTAAATAAGAAGTTTAAACATCTGAAACATGTATTTTGGAGTAGAAAAATAATCCACTCAGTAAATTTGCATTTAATGCCAAAAATATGTCAGACACTGAAGCAAGCTGTAAAATTAGCTATATGGTTATAATTGATCCTTGAATAACACATGTTTGTAGAATTTTTCAATAAA
>NW_005341899.1:0-312 GCF_000412655.1 Myotis brandtii | reverse complement strand
AACCCAATGTGGAATTTCGAGGGAGAGGAGGGAGAGCTTTGGGGCAGATCCTGAAAAGTGCTGGGCCGGCGGGGCTCGCGCTGAGGCGCTCGGGCCACCTGTGTTGGGAGTGGGGGAGGGAGAGGGAAGGTGGAGGTGAGACTGAAAGACTCGGACTTGGAGAGCCACCAGCGCAGTACTTTAAAGAGTGGATGCGGCCTCCTCCGTGTAGACAGCTCATCTCCAATTTCCGATAAAATACAAGTGCCTCTCTAGCAGCCATCATTTCCCATCAACTTACAGTGGTTCTCAACCTTGGCTGCACATTAGAAT
>NW_005341898.1:0-634 GCF_000412655.1 Myotis brandtii | reverse complement strand
CATCCCCACGGCCGGACCGGGGTCGCCCTGAGTGTCCGGGTCCGAGCTTCACCCTGAGGCCGCGTGACCCTCCTGGCCCCCCACCCGGGAGGACCTGGTTGCACTTTCAGTGTCGGTTTCATCCTGAGGGTTGGATAGAGTCCGGGCTGGGTGGGCGGGACCTGACGTCGATGGGGGCGGGTCAGGGTCTCACACCTTCCAGTTGATGTTTGGCTGTGAAATGGGACCCGACGGGCGCCTCCTCCGCGGTTATGACCAGTCCGCCTACGATGGCACCGACTACCTCGCCCTGAACGAGGACCTGCGCTCCTGGACCGCATCCAACACCGCGGCTCAGATCACCCGGCGCAAGTGGGAGGCGGAAGGTGTAGCGGAGGAAAGGAGACACTACCTGCAGGGGGAGTGCCTGGAGTGGCTCAGCAGATACCTGGCGATGGGGATGCACGCGCTGCAGCGCGCAGGTACCAGGGGCCTGGGGCCTGGGGCCTCCCTCCTCTCCCCTGGGGCTGGGGGTCCTGCAAGGAGAAGGGAATGGGATCAGAGTCAGAACACCCCTCCTTTGGGCCAGGGAATTTTCTTTCAGATCCAGTTCCCGAAAGTGACGCCCTCCCTTCTCTCAGGGACACCTAGGGGT
>NW_005341897.1:0-291 GCF_000412655.1 Myotis brandtii | reverse complement strand
CTATCTATCTATCTATCTATTTATCTATCTATCTATGCCTAAGTAACCATCGCAACTGAAATAACCAAACAGATGACCAAACAGGCTGTGTGGGGTGACTAGGCTGGCAGCGGGGTTAGTGAGGGATGACCAAATGACTGAGCAGCAGGCTGTGTGGGGCGACCAGGCTGGCAGGGGGGTTAGGGAAGGATGACCAAATGACCAAGTAGTAGGCTGTGTGGGGTGACCAGCCGGTAGGGGGGGCAGTTGGGGGAGACCAGGCCAGCAGTGGGGCAGTTAGGGGTGATTGGG
>NW_005341896.1:0-549 GCF_000412655.1 Myotis brandtii | reverse complement strand
GGAAGGGGAGGAGGAAATAGCTCTCTATCCAGACCTGCTACCAGAAGGGTCCTGACCTGACCTGGTTGTGCTTCTGGCACCAGGCACAGGAGCAGAGGGGAGAACATGCCCCCCGCCAAGAGGAGGTCAGCAGCAGAGAAAAGAGGCCACGCATGCAACCCAGACCCGTTCTCCACTTCACCGAGACTAAGCCTCCCTCCTCCCTGGCGGAGGCTGTAGGAAAGGGCAGAAGAAATTTTCTTCCCAGTATCTGTGAAAGGTCTGAATGCCTATGCGTGAGCCACACAGGAGCACCAAGGGGCAGTGCAGGGACGGGGTCAATGGCCCTCCCTGCGGCCACTCTCTCGAGGACGTTTCCAAAGGACGGATCACTTTTTAAATGGAGACTCGTGTTTGAGGGCGAGAGGATGAGGTATTTATGTAAAATCACATCAGTCAGGATGTGATGCACAATTTCAAGAAATGTTGGGGTGGCGGGGGGAACTAATGCCAGGGGCATAAGTTCAAGCCAGAAAAGGACAGAAAACCAGCCTGACAGAGAGAGTCATT
>NW_005341895.1:0-675 GCF_000412655.1 Myotis brandtii | reverse complement strand
GTATTATGTTGGACCCCAAAGAAACTGTGTGTGGAGCCACTCCAAAAAGACTCGCAGGGGATAGTGTAATGGCTAGATGAGTGGTGGGTCACAGTAGGCAGTATAGTGGCAAGAGGGGGTGGAAGATAAGGGTGAGAGTAGGGTTGAAGGGGAGTGGTTAGGCCATGAGCAGTGAGGATCGTGCCTGGATTGGTTGAGGAATATGATGCACAGCAGTTCTGAAGTGGGTGTAAGGCACACAAAAGTATGGCTTATAGGAAAATGATGTCAGCAGCACAGAGGGGTCATGAGGCAGGGCCTGAAGTAGAGCAGTGACAATGATACAAGGGGCCCTATGAGATACAGTAGACTGATTCACAGGCAAGGCCAGAGGACATGTCCATCACACAGGGAAAAAAGAAAGAAAAAATGACATAATTGATCTGTACCACCCAATCACCATTACTGTGTGAGCATTTCATTCCAGTCCTTTTTGCTAGTCCACATGCTACACAAACATGTTCCATCTTAGGGAGTAGTACAGCTGCTTCCCCTTGACCCGTGAACCACTCACACATGTTCCCAGAAATGCTCTCTAGTGTTCCACCTTGTATCTGTTCTCACTTTGTTCTTTCTGCCTGAAATATCCTTTTCTTTTCCCATTTCCTTGTGAATAAATGCCACCTACTTATCAAA
>NW_005341894.1:0-861 GCF_000412655.1 Myotis brandtii | reverse complement strand
TTTTGGCAAATCCACAGGACAGTTTTCAGTCCTGTTCTTACCTGATTTCTCTGCAGTATTTAACCATTGACCACTTCCTTTCAAAGTATTTTATTTCTTTGCTTCTGTGAAACTACACTCCTGGTTTTCTCCTTTTCTGGATCATTTTTCTCTGTCCATCCATTAAGTATTTCTGTTCCCTGATATTTAATTTTGTGCCATCTTATCTTTGTCTTCTCTCCAGATGATCTTATTTACTCTCATGAAGTAGTTACCTTTTAGGCTATGGACTCCTGCGCTGACATCTCTATCCCAGATTCCACTTCTGAAGCTTGTCTCCAGCCAGCTGCTGTTTGTCAAGTGCTCCAGGCTGTCCTGCTGTCCTTGGTGCTCTTGTACATAATGTCCCCCTTGCCACTTCCTGTTGACCCCCCTCTTCACCTGGACATCTCCTATTCAACCTTCAGGTCTCAGTGTCTATGGTACTTCTGTTGGGAAGTCTTCCCTTGGCCCTCTACGATTCAGTCAAGAACCCCTTTTATGGGCTCCCACAGAGCTTCATACTTAATCTTATTGTTACACCTACTACCAGTTCCGTGGACTGTAAGTTCCTTGCATGACATAGACTCACGTAAATCTGATTGAATGTGTCATAGACTTAGCTTCTGGGAAGCTGAACCTGACGCTGGGGGTGAGAGTAGGGTACCATCTGAGTAAGGGCTCATGCACAGGCCTTATCACCCTGTTGTGCCTCAGTGTCCCCATGTGTCAGTGGCAACACAGATGAGTGTTTATGGCAGATCTCCCAATCCATACTGTGACTGATTCCACTAATAGGAATCCTATGGAAACTAGATAAAGATAAATGATAATTGTTGCAAA
>NW_005341893.1:0-587 GCF_000412655.1 Myotis brandtii | reverse complement strand
CTCAGTGAGAGCGCCAACCAGGCCTTCCTGGGCTTCAGGTATGTGGCGCCCTCCGTCCTGGACAGCAGCATCAAGGAGGGCTTCTCCTTCTAGCCCAAGCTGTGCTCCCCCAGGCGCCTCAACAGCAGCCCCGGACCCCCATCAGCCCCCTGAAGTTCTCACCCTTTGAGGAGTTCCGGCCCAGTCCCGGCCCACCAGAGCCCATGGAGCCCCCTCTACGTCCTCTCTGCCAGCACCGCCACCACCACCCTGGAGCACTGTCCCCCTCCCCATCCGACCCCCCTCAGGGAAAAAGAAGTCCAAGAGGGGCCGTGGGCACCCTGGGCACTAGGAGGATGGGCAGGGATGAAGCCAGCTGCCGAGGCTCCTCCCTGCAGGCCAAGAGGCACCCCAGGGGACATTGCAGTCCAGGAGTGAGTGTGTGTGAGAGCATGTCTCTTTTGGGAGTTTCCATGCCCCTGAATCATGAGCGGGGGCTGGCTGCGGGGGAGGGCCTCCCTCCGCTGATCTCTGTGCTTGCAGAATAAAAGATCAGATCATGGCAAAAATAATAATAATAAATAAATATTTAAAATAAAAAAAATAAA
>NW_005341892.1:0-1000 GCF_000412655.1 Myotis brandtii | reverse complement strand
GAGAGAGAGAGAGAGAGAGAGAGAGAGAGATGGATAATATGTCTGTTAGAGAACTAATATCCTTGGGAAAATAAACAGATATTTATATGCTTAATTTTATTTTTAAAATATGTATTACTTGACTATTAGATACCAGTCTTCTTAGAGACTCACAGAAATGGAATTCAGTGTTTAGTGAACCTGTAAAAACAAAGCTTTTACACGTTTTCATTTATTATTAAAGAAGTACAATATTTAAAAGTCACATCCCTTTGATGTCAATATTTGATTTTTTCAGCTAACTAGTGATTTGATTGGAGAACTGTCAGTGCAAACAGAAACTGATTTGTTAACTAATGACACACATTAGCTATTTATAAGCCATTTATTTTGCAAATATCTAGGTACACTTGTATTTACACACTAAATATGTGGGTATTTTCTAATTGTTGTTAAACTTGAAAGACATCTTTTTTTGTTTTTTTAACTTAATATATTATTTTTAAACAAACATCACCACAAGATACAAGATTCTCTCTGGCTACTCAATAAGTCTGACTACTGGGTATTGTGGCTTTAGGCTGGAGGTTATGTTTTAATCTACACTTTTCTCTGGTTTGTCTCCTTATTACTTAATCACCCAATAAGTTTTACAGAATTGTCAGTTTGGAAGGCAATAAACTGTGTATGGATTTTTCCTCTTCTTTAAGATTGAGAAAGTCCCAATCATGGAAGCAATGAAAGAAACTTCCATACACCTAGTACTTCATTTCCTGACAATCAAAGTCATGTGCTAATGATGACCTTAGGCTCCTAGCTGCAAATGCCAGACAGACTGACAAATACCCATCATTGGTTCTGCAAAACAATATGTGACAAGTTTTAGGATAAAAACCCAGTTCCTAGCTAATTACCAAGGGACTGGGCAGCACACCACGTGACCTGGTTGTAACAGGCCACAGGAACACTGGAGCTGATGAGTCTTCAGGGACATTGATTTGTGGGGCAGGCATTGCTTGCT
>NW_005341891.1:0-418 GCF_000412655.1 Myotis brandtii | reverse complement strand
TCGAGTCAAAAAGTTTGCCCACCCCTGCTCTAGTCCATACCCCTCCATCCAAGGTTGCAAATAGGCAGTCCAGGGCCAAAGATCACGTCACTGACTGCCCTGGCCTGGCCAGCACAATATTGGTAAGCAAAAGAATTTGAAGGATTTGGCAGGTATCCTCCAGTTTCTCAAGGCCCAACTCTCCCTATTGTCTTAACCTTATTTTCACACATTCACAAATAAATTTCTGCCTTGCCCCTCCTAGACTGGATTCCTTTGAAAACAGAGACCACGCCTTAATAATGTCAGTCACTTGCACATCACACTACACCTAGTTCATAAGTGGCACTCAATAAGAGCTAAAGAGAGATGAGTGAAAGCCTTTGTCACAGTTTTGGCCCTACCTAGGGACCATGCTCAAAAAAAAAAAAAAAAAAAA
>NW_005341890.1:0-312 GCF_000412655.1 Myotis brandtii | reverse complement strand
CATTTGATGCAGAGAGAGAGAGAGTAAATGGAGCTTTGCTGGAGCAATGATCCTGAGAAGGTGAGAATGGCTAGAACCTAGGACACAAGTAGGAGGATTGTCTTCAGCTAGGAATGAAGACAACCAGTTTCATGTTCTAACCTCCAATGATAAGAATAACATAGGCTGCCCAGCTGGTGTGGCTCAATGGTTGAGCATCAACCTTCAAACCAGGAGATAACGGTTCCATTCCTGGTCAGGGCACTAGCCTGGGGCATGCAGGGGGCGACCGATCAATAATTCTCTCTCATTATTTATGTTTCTCTCTCTCTC
>NW_005341889.1:0-269 GCF_000412655.1 Myotis brandtii | reverse complement strand
CAGGCAGGCAGGCAGGCGAGCGGTTGGGAGCCCGCAGCCCCGGATTGTGAGAGGAATGGCCAACTGCCGGTTTAGGCCCGATCCAACAGGGACATCCCCCAAACATCCTCCGAGGGGTCCCAGATTAGAGAGGGTGCAGGCTGGGCTGAGGGACACCCAACGAATTTCATGCACTGGGCCTCTAGTAATGTAATAATCTATAAAAACTAATTTCCATATATTGTGTTTATATATTAAATTGGACTACTATGATTCTTATAATTTAGAGT
>NW_005341888.1:0-826 GCF_000412655.1 Myotis brandtii | reverse complement strand
TTCACTTCAGACATAAACGCAGCCCTAGGCCGGAGGGTGACTGATAACCCCGAGGTGGCGGGCTGGCCTCTGTACCTGTTTCAGGAGTAGTTCCCGAGTTCCCGTGAACCCAGCGCGTGTCAGGGGCGTGGCATCTGCACCAGCTGACGGGCGTCCGTGGGAAACGACAGGCGGCTGCAGGGACAGTCGGAACCCTGCGTGACCGGCGCTACAGTAGAGGTGGTCACGGGGCCTGCCAGGTTCGGGGAGCGTTCTCGGAGGAAGTGACACCTCGGGGGACCTCCATGGCTGGTGGGAGGGGTGGTGAGGGAGCGAGCCAACAGGCAGGCCTGTTCCGAGGGCTTGGGGAGCAGCAGGGCTGAGCTCAGCACGTCCCACCCCATCCCAGTGCTAGGGTGAGATGTTCAAGGTCAGGTCTGCATTCCTATGAGAACCGGTGCATCTGAGGGGCTCACTGTCCTTCCTTCTGCTCTGAGTGTCCTCCCGCTGGCCCCTCCTGCCTGGAGCCCGGGGCCCACGCTGCTCTCCCTGGTGCTGTGGGTGCAGGGGGTGAGCACCAGGCAGCACAGCAGCAGGGTCTGCCTCCAGAGGAACAGCCTTCCCTTGGCTCTGAGTGCCTCCCGCTGTCTCCTGCTCACCTGGCCCGCGCGTCTTCAGCAAGGGCTTCCTTGCCAGGGAGCGGCCCTGTTAAGTCCTCAGCTGCCCTTCCTTCCTGCGCCGCGGCCGCTGCCTGTGAACGTGCGTACAAAGGGAAGCGGAGGCTGTTCTGCCTAACGCAGAGCCAGAGCTGTGGGTTTATTCCTAACGTTCAAAAGAACCCGCACAG
>NW_005341887.1:0-203 GCF_000412655.1 Myotis brandtii | reverse complement strand
AGAAGAAGAAATAAAAGGCATCCAAATTGGAAGAGAATAAATAAAACTGTCATTTTTTTGCAGATGACATGATATTGTACATAGAAAGCCCTAAGGATCCCATAAAAAATACTTGATTTAATAAATTAATTTGGCAATGTAGCAGGTACAAAATTAATACCCATAACTCTATGGCTTTTTTATATACCAATAATGAACTCACA
>NW_005341886.1:0-609 GCF_000412655.1 Myotis brandtii | reverse complement strand
GGTCAGCAGAGGCCCCGGGCGCCACCCCAGGGTCCGAATGACCGGAGGCTCAGGGTCTTGATTCCTCTCCGAGCCACTAAGTCCGTGCGGCCGAGCTCCTGCCGGCCCAGCCTGGGCGCAGCCAGTAGTCAAGTGAGGGCCTGCTCCTGAAAGACGGGGACATGCGGGAGCGCAGGGGCTGGGGGAGAGGATGCTGGCCGCCTGCTCATTACCTGTTAATGGACAGCTCGAGGAGGATGACCCCAGACCCCACACCGTGCCGCTGCCTCCCCTCGGGCCCAGCATGGCCAGCTCAGTCCCTAGGCGTGTGTGGCCTTGGCCAAACCAGCCACACAGGGGCTGCTAACCAGACGTGAGGTTTGGTCAGTGGCAGGACCCGCCCCGGGGAAGCCAGCCTCAGCCCCTCTGCCTCCTGGCCCACAGGCCACCTCGGGAGCTGCCCCCTCTGGCCTCCCCAGGGTGAGCCCTTCTGCTCTCACTCGCACACACGCTCCCTCCGCACATGCAGCGCGGTCCGTGGGCAGGTGGTCTGAGTTGACAAAAGCAGGGGCTCATGAAGCAGCCTCCCCGGCGGCCCTGGAGTCTGGTCTGGTTGGGAGGGGCACTCAG
>NW_005341885.1:0-337 GCF_000412655.1 Myotis brandtii | reverse complement strand
AGGACCACTTAGGAAAATCATTTGACAGCTTCTTAAAAATTTAAACATATATACCATAGGACTCAGAAATTCCACGCAGGTATTTACTCAAGAGAAAGGAAAACATACATCATCTCAAAGACTTCTACATCAATATTCAGAACAACTTTGTTTATAAGAACTAAACTGTGAAAACTACCTAAATTTTTGTCTATATATGAATGAATAAATTATGATTGTGTTTAATATTAAAAGTATTCGACAAGAATAGGGAAGAAATTACTAATACATAGAAGCCATGGATATTTTTTTTTAAATTATACTGAGCCAAAGAATAAAAAATAGATAATAATAACAG
>NW_005341884.1:0-656 GCF_000412655.1 Myotis brandtii | reverse complement strand
CACCTCTGACACGCGTGTCATAGGTTTGTCATCACTGATCTAGGATGTTCCATCACAGCTGAACCCCCAGACAACTGTATCCCCAGCCAACACCACATGGAGCAGAAGAATCACCCTGCTGAACCCAGTCAACACACAAAGTTAGGAGAGAACACGATGGGTGTTGATTTAAGTTACTACATCTTGGGTGGTTTGTTATGCAGCAGCACATACCTGAGAGAGAGGTGGTTACCTAGGAGCACGTGCTGATGTGATATAAACTTACAGCCTGCAGCAACGGCCTTGTTACAGCAGGGGCGTAGGTGCCTTGAGGGGACTGGTAATGGAGGCTGGAAGGGCTACTGGAGGCAGAAAAAATGCCTGAACAACTAGCAAATGTCCCTGCCGTAACATGGAGACAGAAACGGTGCTTAATGAACACATCGGTCTGGTTACAGGAATTTCTAGGTAGAATGCTGAATGTGTCAACTGACTTTCATTAACTCGGAGCTAATTATTTTTATTAACTAAAATCCAATAAAATAAAAATCCAGTCTCAGTTGCACTAGCCACATTTCAAGTGCCCACAGCCTGTGGCTACTCCACCGGGGAGTGCGGGCGACTACAGGGCCTTCCGCACGCACGCAGACACTTCTGTGAACTCCCCCAGTGCCAGC
>NW_005341883.1:0-489 GCF_000412655.1 Myotis brandtii | reverse complement strand
TCTAGCAGGCATTTCTCTGTTCCTAAAAATTATATTCGTGTTTTCAAAAACTCATCTACTTAACCAATAATTGGGAAACGTCGGAGAACTTGAAGGTGATTTGACAATCATCCTCTGGCACAATTCCGGTCCAGTTCGTCCTTTTGTAGATCAAGACTCAGGCCCAGGCTTAGGGGGGGCTTTTCTCCTTACCTTCCCTTCATCTCAGTCTTCATTCCTCCTCCTCTCTCACAGTTTTTCTTCATTTCTCTCCTGTCGGATTCTTTACAGCCTGAAGAAGTAGAAAAATAAAATAAAATACCATGGCCACAGCAATGTTGGGGCCAGGGACAGAATCCAGTTTTGTGGAACCTTGAGCCTTAGACAATCGGAGGGCCTTTCAGAACAAGAATGCAGTGTCATCCAACCTGATTGTGGTAAACTCATACAATGGTAATGTCAAGAAAGCGGAGAAAAATGCCCTAACTGGTTTGGCTCAGTGGATAGAGC
>NW_005341882.1:0-255 GCF_000412655.1 Myotis brandtii | reverse complement strand
TAAAAATTAAGAGGTTTTGTTTTGTTTTATATTGTTTTTTCAAATTCTTCTTTCTGATGGGGGAGAGATTTTTTGTTGTTGTTCATTGAGAGTTAGATATTTCAGTAATAAAATTGCAAAGTTGCATGTCAAAGGGCATGAGCAGTGAGAAGGTGGATAGATAGATCCAGTAATTTTACCAAAAATACATAAAAATAATTTTACCAAAAAAATATATATACTAGAAGCCCGGTGCATGAATTCATGCACCAGTGG
>NW_005341881.1:0-536 GCF_000412655.1 Myotis brandtii | reverse complement strand
TACTGGTAAATTAAATTAGATGGTTTTTACTTAAGATTTTAAAATACATGTTTAGATTTGTATTTTATAGGAATAGAGAAGTAGCCCCAAAGAGGCAAGTGTAGCCCCTAAAAGCCTAGCTAACGCCAATGAGCCAGACCTAGCTCTGAAGGTCTGCGCCTAGCCCTGAAGGGCTGAACCTAGCTCTGAAGGATGAGCCCAACCCCAAGGAGCCCAACCTAGCCCTGAAGGGAGAGCCATGCCCTGAAAGGTGGAGCCTAGGCCCTAAGAGCCTAGGGTAGCCCCAAGGAGTGAGTGACCCAGCCCCTAAGAGCCAAACCTAACCCGGAAGAGTTGAGCCCAGACCTGAAGGACGGAGCCTTCCCACCTGAAGGACACGAGCTGGATAGTGATGGGTTGCATGGGGGTGGGCTGGTGGTGGTGAGGGAGTCCAGGGCCCAGCTGTCACTAGCAGGGCATGGAGGTTTGGGGACAGGCCCTTGTTTTGCTCATCTTTGTCCAGGTGAGACCCTCCCAGAGAGAATTCACTGCTCTTG
>NW_005341880.1:0-281 GCF_000412655.1 Myotis brandtii | reverse complement strand
GAGAAACAGTAATATATTCACTCATTCACACTTATACGTGAAAATAACTTTCTATACGTTTGTTATTATATTATGGGCTGGGATAAATAGAGAAAACAGAAAGATAATACTTTTTTTTCTGCAGTATCTTACAATCTGTTCATGGCTGTTTACAAAATGTGAGAACATGATATAAATCAGATAAGCACACAATTTGAATAATGGTGATACAATGTTACTCCCCTTCCCCCTCCAGAAGTTTGGATTTCAAGAAAATTATAAAACAAAAAATTATTGGGTTG
>NW_005341879.1:0-254 GCF_000412655.1 Myotis brandtii | reverse complement strand
AATTCAGAAATAAATATTCCAAACTACTAAACTTCAGGAACTGGGGCAGTAAATGCATTGCAAACATCTTCCTTGTAGAGATTTGGGAACTCAGTCATGTGAACTGTTATGTACAGGTTTAGTAATTATTTAATGTTGCTCTGATGGTAGATATACAGGGTGAGGCAAAAGTAGGCTTACAGTTACCTGTATGGAAAATAATACAATAGTTAATGAATAATAATATAAGAACAAACTTGTGTTTCACAGAGTCA
>NW_005341878.1:0-203 GCF_000412655.1 Myotis brandtii | reverse complement strand
TAAAAATCACATGATCATATCAATAGATGTAGAAAAATCAACAAAATCCAGCACACTTTTTTGATAAAAACTCTCAGTAAAGTGGGAATAGAGGGCTCATACTTCAACATAATAGAAGTCATACAGCCAACATAATACTCAATGGACAAAAATTAAAAGCATTTCATTTAAGAACAGGAACAAGACAAGGATGTCCACTTTCA
>NW_005341877.1:0-304 GCF_000412655.1 Myotis brandtii | reverse complement strand
CAACTAAATAGGAAGAATTTGAGTCAGAGGGTGGTCAGTTAAGGGAAACTCGGATTATGTCACTCAGAATCCTGAAAGCAAAGAACATGACAAACTGCCTTAGAAAGGGCGAAGAAGAAGGGGGAAGTATTAAATGTAGTTTAGATAGTGGAGGGAGGAGACTCCATGGTGCTGATGTGGCAAGGTCAAAGGGATATTGGTACAAGCAAGCACATTTCTGTACAACAATAAAAACACTTCTCTGCTCTCCATAGATAGAGGAGTCTTCCTTCGGAAGAGACAATGACAATGAATTGGTGTAAGA
>NW_005341876.1:0-200 GCF_000412655.1 Myotis brandtii | reverse complement strand
TTTGTGCTGAGTTTCAAGTGAGAGGAGGCATATTTTGGGGGAGGAAGTTCATTCCAAGCTGTCCAGGGAACAACTGTCCAGTGAGAGAGTGGGGGTATAGGTTGGCATATCCCGGAAGGATGAGTGGTCAGGTGTGGCAGAGCATTGGGTGTAATGGGGAAAGGCAAGAGTGGAGTGAGAGGCTGGGGTCAGATCCTGGA
>NW_005341875.1:0-299 GCF_000412655.1 Myotis brandtii | reverse complement strand
TTTTTCTTAGTTCAAAAAAGTGTTAACCTAATTTTTTTTGTCCATTTTAAGATGCCACAAAATGTAATATATATACATCATTGATTTATTCATATACTAGAGGCCCAGTGTATAAAATTCGTGCACAGGGGTGGGGGGTGTCCCTCAGCCCAGCCTGCAATGACACAAGAGTTCCATGCCCAGCCTGGCCAGAGACCCTCCACATCCAGGTGCAGAACACTTGCCTCGTTGCTGCGGCTATGAAGCAAGCATTCTGCCAGGCCCCTCACGCTGCCCGCTCTCAGCAGCCCCCCCCCCCC
>NW_005341874.1:0-1137 GCF_000412655.1 Myotis brandtii | reverse complement strand
GCCCTCCCGTAGTCACCAATCATCATGGCCAGGCCTCTTTTGAGACCATCTTGCCATGTCTATCACGTGAAAAAAAAAAAAACCATGTTACTCTCCCTGCAGCTTCTATGGTCGGAGTAGTTGCACCTTCTACAACTATTCAGAACTTAAATGATGAGAGTCTTAATGAAAGAAAACAGGTGAACAGCCGGCACAGGACCAGAGCAATTCGGCATATAATATTCAGGGAAGAAAATATTAAAAACAACAATGGAAGAAGGACCTTACAAGAACAGCCCAAGGTTCATGTCAGTAATGACCATGACCTGGCACAGGCCGTCAAAAAGAACCTTCAGAACTGGAGGCCATGGAGCTGGACTTGGTCACGCTGCCATGGAGACGGCCAGCAATGTGGGACCCATTAAGCTGTCTGCAAGACTGCTGACTAGAAGACACTTCATTACAATTTTTTAAAAATTGATTTCAGCGAGGAAGGGAGAGGGAGAGAGAGAGAGAGAGAAACACCACTGATGAGAGAGAACAACTGTTCGGCTGCCTCTTGCACGCCGCCTACTGGGGATCAAGCCCACAACCTGGTCATGTGACCTTGACCGGAATCGAACTCGGGACCCTTCAGTCCACAGGCCAACGCTCTACCCACTGAGCAAACCAGCTAGGGCAGTTTTTGAGGCAACAGGTGTAAGGGGTGCTCAAGGCCTCATTTGCTCAGTGTACTCCACACAGCCCAGCACCAGCAGACACAGCACATGCGAAAGGAAACTGAAAATTTAGCAGGGCCCATAATCTGCCTGTGGGAGAGACAACGCTATTTTGGAGAAAATAGGTAAGGAAAGACATCACCTCAGGACACCAAAAGAGATGTAAACGTCTTACCCACGGAGGCTACAAGTGCAAAGATTTCCAGCATCTCCTCGCAGTACAGAAGTCTCTGAGCCGCATCAAGGAGCCCCCACTCCTCCTCAGAGAAGGCGATGGCCACATCCTCAAAGTTCATATCCTGTCACAATGGGGACAGTACAGTCCACGATCAGTTCCTTCCTAGGATTCCAAGTTTTTCATACCCCTCACCCTCCACATCCATCTGCTCACTCCACTCCCCACCACAGAAAATATTCCAGGGCTTGGTGCCATCAGAGT
>NW_005341873.1:0-762 GCF_000412655.1 Myotis brandtii | reverse complement strand
TGCAGACAAAACTCACTACATGGAATTCTATAAGCTAATTCTAAAGTTTATGTGGAAATGCAAAAAGCCAAATCCAACAAACATAGTGTGGGAAAGGAGAATAAAACTGAAGTGCTTATACTACTAGATTTCAAGACTTACTATAAACCTAGACTAATTAAAACAAGTGTAATATTGATGCAAAAATAAACAACCAATGGAACAAAATAAAATTTCAGAAACAGATGCACACATACATAGTCAACTGACATATCAAAAAATGCCTGCAGCGCAGGTGAGAAAGAATGGTGTTTTCAGTAATTGGTGCTAAATTAATTGGGTACTAATACAGAGAAAAATGAACCTTGAACCCCAACACCCACAAAATTCAACTCCAGATGGATTATAGACCTAAGTGTAACAGGCAAAAATAAAACCTCTAGAAGGTAACATAATAGCATATCTTCATGACTCAGGTAGGCAAGCATTTACTAAGTAGAACACAAAACACACTAACCATTAAGGAAAAAAACATATATTTGATTTTATTAATGTTAAAAACTTCCCTTCGTCCAAAGATACCACTGGAACAATAAAAAGGCAAGTGTAGGAAACGATGTTGTAACTATAGTATATACCCAACAACAACAAAATTCATTACAAAAAAAATTTAAAGAACTCCTATAAATCAATAAGAATTAGACACATAAGACAAATTTTTAATAGTCAAAAGATTTGCCCAGCAGGTGTGGTTTAGTGGTTGAGCATCAACCTATGAACCAG
>NW_005341872.1:0-557 GCF_000412655.1 Myotis brandtii | reverse complement strand
CCTCTCTGTAAAAAGTCAATAAAATATATATATTAAAGAAAATGGCCTTGCCCTTGCCCGGCTGGTGTGGCTCAGTGAGTTGAGCATCGACCCATGAACCAGCGTTTAAGAGGTTGGACTTTGGAATCAGAGGAACCAGACCTGGGTTTGCAAAACACCTCTGTCTCTTAATTAGCTGGGTGCCTTCAAGCAAGTTGTTCAATTGATATCGGTCTATGTTTTCTCACCTGCAAAATAAGGTTTCTTCCAACTACCCCAGGATGTTGGCTACATGCGCTAATATCCACAAAGGCCCTGACTTAAGGATTAGGAGAAGGTAGTAATAATTGAAAAAACACAAAAAAGTTTTAGAGGTGCTGAAAGTATCCAAAGTAATGACATGTCTCACAACATGGTCCTACATCCCTCCTTCTGTGGCATCTATTAGTAGATATTTATTTACTAATGAACATAGGCCTCAAAAGATGTTCCTGCTTTACCATCCAGTCTGGGGTGGGAAAGGGCTTTGGAAGGAAAGATATAGCTTCTCTATGCAACTATGGAACCACTGTTATTGT
>NW_005341871.1:0-1899 GCF_000412655.1 Myotis brandtii | reverse complement strand
AACTAGAGGCCCAGTGCACAAAATCATGCACAGGTAGTGTCCCTAGGCCTAGCTTGGGATCAGGGCCATCTTCCGCCCACTCGCCAGGCCCCAGTCCTACCCGCCGCCGTTCACCCCAGTTCCCTGTTCACCATGATTGGAGCCTGCAGGCCAGGGGAAGGGAACGAGAGGTGGTCAATGCACCTCATGGCGACTGGTCAATCAGTCGTTCGGTCATTACGCCGTTATGGTCTATGGCCTTTTATTATATAGGATTGTAAGATTTTATAGATATCCTTACAAATAAGGGACTATGATCTGCAAATATTTTCTTTCTGGGTATGGCTTATCTTTCAATTTTTATGTTGTCTTTTCAAGCACAAAAGTTTTTAATTTTTATGAAGTTTAACTATCTATTTTCTTTTTTTCATTTGGTGCCTCTGATTTTGCTGTCATATCTAATAAAACATTGCCTTATTTACACAGTGTATTTTTATTGATATTGTACTAAATAGTATAAACTTAGTGCTTTTTTTAAAAAGGGAAATGTATTATCTTAAAATTCTGCAGGTCAGAAGTCTGAAATAGCTCTCTCCAGGCTTAAATTAAGATTAAGATGTCCAGAGGACTGAGTTCCTTTCTAGAGGTTCTATGGAAGAATCCGTGTCCTGGATTATTCTAGCTCCTATGATTTTTCTATATGTATTCCCTGTCTTGTACCTCACTTCCATCTTTAAAATGTCAATGGATAGTCACATATTTCTCATATTCTGTAACATTGCTATTGACTCATTTGCCTCCCTCTCTCACCATACAGACACTTGTAATTACATTGGTCTTCTCAGATGGACCAAAAATAGTATCTTCATCTCAAGGTAAGCTGATTAGTGAATGCAATTCCATCAGCAACCCGAGTTCATTTTTGCCATGTAACCTAACATACTCACAGGTTCCAGAAATTAGGACGTGGATATCATTCTGCCTACATGCTACACATAGTGTATTACATTGAATACTTTTCAAATGGTAAACATCGCATTCCTGGGGGAAAATTCCACTTGGTCAGTGTGCATAATATTTAACTGTAGATTTACATGCATATGTAAGACAGAATATAGTCTTCTACATATCCTGTGTACCCTATGCACAGTTCCCTCCAAAGGTAATATCTTCAAAAATGTAGTATAATATCAATAGCAGGATACGTATATTAATACAGTTGAGATTCTGAACACTTTCATCATAACAAGGATTTCTCATATTACATTTTTGTAGATGCAAACATTGTCTTTCCCTCACCCTGCCGAGATCTCTGACAAATAGCAACCACTAATCTTCTCTCCTTTACTATAATTTGTGACATTAAAAGTGTTATATAAATGGTATCATATAGTGTAACATTTGGGATCTGACTTTTTTCATTTTTTATAAGACTAAAGAGAGGCATCTGTGTGTAACAAAAGTTTTTCCTTTTCTTACTGAGAAGTAATCTATGGTGTGGGGTTTCTGCAGGTTATTTACCCATTTGCTTTCTGAGGAACATGCAGGTATTTCCAGTTTTTCAGCTGTTATAAATAAAATAGCTTGAAGCATACATGTACAGGCTTTTACGTAAACAGAAGTTTTATTTCTCCAGGATGAAATCACTAGGTTGTATCATTGTTGCATGCTCAGTTTTAGTTTTATTTAAAGATCCCAAAATATGTTTTAGACTGGCTGTACCATGTTAAATTCCCATGAGTAATATATGAACCATTCAGTTTCTCAGCATCTTTTCCAGCACTTTTTTTGATAGTATGAAATCATATCTCATTGGGTTTTTACACTGTGTAGCTTAACAGTGTGGAGGAACTTTCCATTTGTGTATTTGCCATTTGGATATTCTCTTTGGTAAAATGTCTCTTCATATCTGTTGCCCAT
>NW_005341870.1:0-698 GCF_000412655.1 Myotis brandtii | reverse complement strand
CCCTTTTAGCAAAGCTATCAGTGTTTGGGGGCTGCAGTTTAACTGTCTCCCTGCTTGAAAAGCTAAGTTTCTGGCTTAGTAGTTTAATGCTCTGGTTTCGTTTTAAGGTGAGTTAGGATGTGGCAGGACTTTTTCCCAGAGTCGTAGAGTGTGAGAGCTAGATGGGACTTCTGTTCATATCTTCACAGTCAGCACTGCTTTCTTTCCACTGACAGAATGAGGAAGTTCATCAACTGCCCGAGAACAGAAGGTACTCCTGTCCCCACGACTTCCTGTCCTCACCTTGTCCTCAGGGGGTAGCTTCAGGCCAGAGGTGCTGCACAGGATGGTAGTTCAGAGTGGTCCCTGGAGAACCCTGCTCTTCTAAACAGCACGTTCCCCCCACAGCTGGGCGGGCAGCGCCTACTGTGCTGCTGCTGTCTTTGTTCTGAAAGGCAGAACCATCTTCCTGGATTAGCTGCAAAGCTGCAGAAAACCCTGAAGTCTTTGAAGTATTAGAAGAAAGGGAAGACCAGGAAGTGGCTGGGGCAGTAGTCAGTTCTTTTCTGAAAGAAACAGCCCACCGAAGGCAGATTTGACCGAGAGCACGACGTTTCCCTGGACTGGGGGGTGTCCGGCATAGGTTGTCTGTGCATGTGAACCGTCATACACAGCAGTGCCGGTGAAGAGTTTGGGAGCCCTTTGGGGCATACGGATTG
>NW_005341869.1:0-926 GCF_000412655.1 Myotis brandtii | reverse complement strand
TCTCTCTCTCTCTCTCTAATCTGGGGAAACCAGCTGCCATTTGCAAGAAGCCACTCATACTCATACAGTTCCAAAAGAGAAACTGAGGCCCCCGCCCCCTGCCAACAGCCATGAACGTGAATCATCCTGGAAGTGAATCCCCAGCCCCAGATGAGCCTTCAAATGAGACCACAGCCCAGGTTGATATCAGGACTGCAACTTCATAAGACCCCCTGAACCAGAACTACCCAGCTAAACTGCTCCTGAATTCCTGGCTCTCAGAAACTGTGATATAAAAAATATTTGTTGTTTCAAGCTGCTAAATTTGGGGGCAATCTACTATGCAGCAATAGATAATTAATACATACTGTGACTTCTCTTGATTCTCATCATCATATTTATGGGGCGAAATCTTTTTCTCCCAAATTTTTAAAAGTCAAGATGACTACCACCTCCACAGCAAGACTCCAGAGGCTCTGTGACGTGAGTGTGAGGAGATCAGAAGCTCACTCAGGCCTTCCACAAGCTAGACAGATCTCTGGCAACTGCACAGCTTGCTGGTGAAGAAACAAGAGAAATTGGAGGAAAATGTCAAAGGCATGCCTCAAGCCACTCATTACTCACTCACTCCTTCCTCCATACAACCTCTAAGCACTGTCTCACCTCTCACAGAATTATGTTCTGCAGCCTCTTTCATCAGCTGTATGCATGCTCTTGGCCCCCTGCCTAACATCTTGTATATTGTTATTCTCCCAGAAACCCCCAGCTGGCCATACTGGTGCTTACACTTGCAGACCTGGTCCATGCGAGTTCCTTGGCCAAACCTGGCCAGAACAGGTGATGTCAGAGGTCCCTTGGTGCTTTCAAATCAAGCTGGACATGGAAACCTCCAAAAGTGGAGTAACTACAGATTAGCAGAGTGGTTCAAGTTTTCTGTTTTGGAACTA
>NW_005341868.1:0-265 GCF_000412655.1 Myotis brandtii | reverse complement strand
TCCTTTCCTCTCTGAAATCAATAAAAAAATTTTTTAAGAAAAATTTGTGAAATGGAGGGGAGGCCCAGCACCCATGGGATTTCTGTCGAGCGAAGAGGAGACAGAGAACAGAGGATATATATGTTTGGGACCCTCCTGCTGGTAGGGAGATGAGATGGGGAGAAGAGGGGTGGGAGGAGGGGCTGCGACCAGCCCCATGGCTGCGACCATGTAGGCACCGCCCCCCTTCATAGCCACTTGTAAACTGATGTCCATTCCCGCCCCA
>NW_005341867.1:0-238 GCF_000412655.1 Myotis brandtii | reverse complement strand
CGAATGGCAGAACGACTGGTCGCTATGATGTGCACTGGCAACCAAGAAGCAGATGCTCAATGCAGGAGCTACCCCCTGGTGGTCAGTGCACTTCCACAGGGGGAGCGCCACTCAGCTAGAAGCCAGGCTCACAGCTGACAAGCGCAGCAGCGGTAGCGGGAGCCTCTCCCGCCTCCACCACAGTGCTAAGGATGTCCCCCAAGGGCTCCCAGACTGCAAGAGAGCACAGGCCAGGCTG
>NW_005341866.1:0-850 GCF_000412655.1 Myotis brandtii | reverse complement strand
CTTAAAAAGATACATTGAAGTCCTGATGCTCTGTACCTCAGAATGGAACCCTATTTGTAAAATTGAATCTTTTTAAAGGTAATTAAGTTAAAATGATGTTATTAGGGTTGGCTCCAATCCAATAAAACTGGTGTCCTTATATAAGGGAGGATTTAGACACGCACACAGGGAGGACCTCATGTGAACATGAAAGCAGAGACCAGGTGCTGTGTCTACAAGCCCAGGAACCCGAGAGATTGCCAACAAACCATTATAAGCCGAGAGAGAGGCATGGAGCAGATTCTTCCTCACAGCTTTTATGAGGAACTAACCCTGTTGATATCTTGACCTCAAACTCCTAGTCTCCAGACTTAAAAATAAACCCTATCTATACAATGTGTCCACTTCCTCATCTTCCTTTCATTCTTCGACCTGCTCCAGTCTGGCATTGCCTATTGCCATTCGCCTGAAACTGTGCTTGCCGGGAATCCAGTGACTCTGTGCCACAGCCCTTTCCCCTCCATCTTATTCCTTCTGCAGCATTTGTCATTGTTGACCATTTCCTCCTTATTGGAACTCCTTTCCTGCTCCTACGATCCCATCTCTCCTGGTTTCCTCCAGGCCTCCCTGGGATGTCTTCTGTGCTTGCTGGCTCTTGCTCCTCTATCTGCTCTTTATATGTTGCTTTGTCTTGGATCCTCTTTTCTTTTTTGTCTATACACTCTTCCTAGGTTACCCCACTCAATCTCATAGTTTGAAATATTGTAAAAATTGATGTTTTTAGCTCAGACCTGTCTTCTGAGCTCTAGACTTTATAACCAACTGCCTGCCTATTTGACATCTCCACTGGAATATGCCATTGTATGTTAAA
>NW_005341865.1:0-489 GCF_000412655.1 Myotis brandtii | reverse complement strand
CCTTACTGGGCATGCGTCTATAGTCCAGTCCCTTCCCGCATGGGTCTGCGGACAATAGGTTTGGAGAGTGTTAGCTGCAGCTTCCTGGCAAAGCTGTATAAATGACATGCCTGCATTACCTATTTTCCCCTTTCCTCCTTCCCTGTTAATAATAACCAGATCAGATTATTAACGGCATCATTTGGATCTTCTTTATATTAAAAAGTTTATATGTTATCTAACCGAAATTTAAATTTAACTGTTTTCCAGTAAGACTATTAATATTTTGGGCCAGACAATACTTTGTTGTAGGGAGCTGTCCTGTGTATTGTAGAATGTTCAGCAGCATTGCTTGCTTTTACTACTGGGTTCCAGTAACACTGCCCCCACAATGACTTCCAAAAATGTCTTCAGACTTTATAAAATTCGGCCCCCTCCCCGACCCTCACTTCTAGATTTTGAGTTAGATATAATGGGTAAAGTGTCTGCTCTCTCACAAGTTGTGTTACA
>NW_005341864.1:0-281 GCF_000412655.1 Myotis brandtii | reverse complement strand
CCATAGGTTTGGAATAGTTGGAAATAGAGTATAAAAGGGCCTTGAGCATGGCAATATTTTAAAACACATGTCTACAGAAAGGGAGGGGCCTGAAATAAAAGGGAATGTACAGTTGGAAGTGTCCAAACTCACTTTAATAGGAAATAGGAAAGGTTTTGATAGTGGAGCCCAGGCGGGCTGGGAGGAAGAGGAGTGAACCAGTCACAGGCTCTTGGCCCGGATGTGGGTGAGGAATGGGTCCCAAGCAGCCACAGTGAGAACGCAGAAAGGAGAAGGGTCCT
>NW_005341863.1:0-814 GCF_000412655.1 Myotis brandtii | reverse complement strand
TGTATTAAAGGGTCGTGGCATTAGAAAGGTTGAGAACAACTGCTTTAGGATTTATTTCTTTGTCTCCCCACCTCTGCTGTCTCTTCCTGGCCCTGGGATCATTGCTTGGCCATGGGCTATGCAGGGTTTGAAGCCCCTAGCAGTTCAATGGTCTAGGACTTACTTGCTAGACCGAAGGCTGTGTCTGCCTTGAGTTTCACACCTTTACTGTATCTGCTCTGACTTGTACTCCCTCCTTCCACGGATCTGGTCCCTTGGTTGTCCACTTCAGATTCTCCTGGTTGGTGGGGCTGTGTGCACAGTTCTTCTGGTGTGCGACTCCCTATGAGGGCCCCGAGCCCTGTGGTATGCAATTCAATGTGCAGTCTCGGCACCCAAGGCAGGATGGCACCCTAGGATCCTCTGGGAGGGCACATGCAGCATGGTCCTGTGACCTGTGGCTGGGCATACCAGGTCACACCAGCAGCTCCGACGCTGCCTGGGGGTAGGGCGTGCATGGGGTGACAACTCTGTCTGTGCTTGCAGTGAAGCCCAAGCTAGCCAAAAGTCAATGTCTGTCCAGGGCCAGATTGTGCATTAGTCTGCTGCCTTGTACTGGGATAGGAGATCGGCAGGAGTAGGGTACCCCTACCTTGCACTCACAGTGCGGGGGCTTGTAGCACAGTATCCTGGGAAACTGGTTTTAGCTCTGGTGAGGGGGCACAGCTTGGGAGCCCTCTCTGGCTGCACTCACTGCAGAAGTCTAAGATCCAACATGTGGTACTACGCTGTTCACTGCTGGGGCTGGCTGGTGGTTCCACACAGGTTATGATTG
>NW_005341862.1:0-213 GCF_000412655.1 Myotis brandtii | reverse complement strand
CCATTTACCATTGCAAAAAAAAAATTAAGATACTTAGTAATAAATTTAACCAAGAATATAAAGGACCTGTACTCAGAAAATTACAGGACGCTGAAAAAAGAGATAGTGGAAGATATGAACAAATGGAAGAATATAGTGTGTTCATGGATTAGTAGAATCAACATCACAAAAATGATCATACTACCCAAAGCAATCTATAGATTTAATGTAATC
>NW_005341861.1:0-281 GCF_000412655.1 Myotis brandtii | reverse complement strand
AAGGGCCAGAAGGTTGAGAACCACTGGCTTAATGTGTCTGAAAATCAGTTTCCTTAAACACAAAGCAGACATAATACCTTATCCACAGCAAGGAGTCTTAGCATTATTAAATCAGCTAAATGTTTGGCCTGCAGAGGTCAGCCCAGAAGATAACTCATGTGTAAGCTCTTCTTCGTTTCATTATTTTCATCACATAGCCTCATTTCATAAATGCTTAAAATATTTCATGGTTTTCCCAGCTGTGGTGGCTCAGTGGATTGAGCATTGTCCCATGGACCAAG
>NW_005341860.1:0-2341 GCF_000412655.1 Myotis brandtii | reverse complement strand
TTGGGCGTGTACCGCTCAAATCAGCTCGTCGATGGGAGACTTTCTCTTGTCGTCAAGCTGCGACGAAGGAGCAACTCTTCTTTTTGCACGAATGCATCCGACAACAAGTTCTCCCAAAAAGCGTCCGATATCGTCCGCCAATCAATCATCCAAGAGCATGGAACATTGCAAGTCAGAATGGTCGAAAGATGCTTCGCTTCATGATAACCGACGCACACAACCGATTGGAAAAGTATGACCGCATCATTCAGCGAGAAAAGATGGAACTAACCAACACAATTGGATCTGATTTGATGCGTACACTGGAGACAGCGATTTCATTCTCAATCAACAGGACTCATCGTCAAAAGAAGCACTGCTTGCAGAAGAAACTGAAAGCAATTATGCCGGTTATTAACAAGGATAACATGGACTCATGGATCAAAAACCTTTCAAACCGACAACTAACATCGGCCGAAAAATCTGTTCTCCAACGTGGTCTCAACTTCAATCACAAGGATTCTGCCACCCTCGACTTCTTTGCTGGATTGGAATCGATATTGAAAACGAACGAAATTCCACCGGAAGCACAGGATTCCATCAGACAAACAGTGGTTCCAGCGGTTACTAGGAGATCACAAATGGAAACACTGAACACAACAGAAAAGAAAGCCTTGGTGCGACTGAAGAAGGACAACAACATCGTCATCGTTCCGGCCGATAAAGGAAGACTCACGGTCATTATGAACAAAGAAGACTACATGGAAAAAGCCAAAGACCTTCTCGATGACACAACCACATATCGCCGACTAGATCAGGATCCTACGAAACAGCTTGAGAACAATATCAAACGCGCTCTCAAAAAGCTAAAAGACAACGGACAAATAACGCAGACAGAATACAAACGACTGAAACCGGAAGATACAAATTTACCCAGATTCTACGGACTCCCAAAAATACACAAGGAAAATATTCCTCTACGACCTATCGTCTCACTTCCCGGCGCACCGACTTACAAATTATCAAAGGAGCTCCGACGTAGACTACTTTACCTTGTGAAAGAATCCACAGAATCCATCACGTCCGCCGAACAGTTCATATCAAAGATCAAAAACACCACTGTAGAAGACGACGAAATTATGGTATCCTTTGACGTCACATCGTTATTCACGTCTATAGATATCAACTTGGCAAAACAAACAATAGGATCTCTGTTAACGGAGAAGGGAATCCAACCAGAAGACAGCAATCTCCGGATAGATGGAATTATGGAATTATTGGATCATTGCCTAACAACGCATCTTTCATTCAACGGAGAAATTTATGAACAAATAAAAGGAACGCCGATGGGATCTCCGATATCTGGATTGATAGCGGAAGCCGTTATGCAAAGGCTAGAACGCATCGCCCTGCCGTTATTAGACGTTAAATTTTGGACGCGATACGTCGACGATACGTTCGTTATCATCAAACGCTCATGCCTGGAAGAATCGCATCGTCTCCTGAACAATGTTTTCATCGGGATAACCTTCACCAGAGAAGAGGAACAAAACGGGCAGCTGCCATTCTTAGATGTACTCGTCAAAAGGCTACCGGACGGGAAACTGGAAACAAGTGTCTACCGCAAACAAACACACACCGACCAAATCCTCAACTTTCACAGCAACCACCCACTGACTCACAAACGAAGCTGCGTCAAAACCTTATTCAAACGAGCAAGGACACACTGCAGCACATCCCAATTAAGAAAAGCCGAGGAAAAACATCTGTTCAACGTCTTTCAGAAAAATGCTTATCCAAAGAACTTCATTCTCAGATGTCTGGCTTCGAAACCAAGAAGAAATACACAACAACCGACTACACGGAAACAAAGTCTGCCGTACATCAAGAACGTTTCAGAACTGACCGCCAGGATCCTACTTCCGTTTGGAATCACCGTCGCACACAAACCAACATCGACACTCCGCGCTGAACTGTCAAACACAAAAGACAAACCGCAAGTGGAGGACAAGTCAAACATAATCTACCGCATACCATGCGCTGATTGCAACGAATTTTACGTTGGACAAACAGGAAGGAAACTACGAACAAGAATTCATGAACACAGGTTAGCAGCAAATCGACATGATCAAAAATCCCTTATCTCAATGCACATGGACGCCAAAGGTCATCAATTCAACTGGGAAGGAGCAACCATCCTACATAACGCCGGATTCAGACACGCCCGCGAATTCATTGAAGCTTGGTATTCCGTTCAAGGGTCGATCAATCGTCACATCGATCTCCAACCGATCTACGAACCGTTAAGAAAACGCCAGCAGCTCAAGCTCCTTCGAAAAACTCGAACCGTCGAAAACGATCA
>NW_005341859.1:0-569 GCF_000412655.1 Myotis brandtii | reverse complement strand
CAAGGTTGAGAACCAGTGACCTAGGCTACCCCAGAGGTAGTCTTTTCTCTGGATGCCCATCACCTGTCAGAGGGTGATTCATGACATTAATATGTCTGTCTCCTTGGGATTGGCAATAACCCTAGCCAGCAACTACTAGAGGGAACCTTGCTCTAGTCACTTATTCACAATGTGAATTTTAAATTAGGCCCCAGAGCCTCAACCACCTTCTGATCTTGTGTCAAACAAATACAGCCTCCTCACTGTTCGTGGCAGACTGGGGCTGTGATGCCTCTGACTCTTTCTGTTATGTTTGTCTTGGGACATCTGGGGCTTCTAATATGTGATCTTGCTTTTACCTTCAATTTATTTACCTATCAATCCTAATTCCAACAACAATAATTGGTTAAATATAAAATATTCAAGCAAAGAAGAAAGCATCTTTTATACTCCTCAAATGAAAATTAGGTTGCTTAAGAAAACATAAAGAATTTTATTCTCTAGACTCGTGTTCAGCGATCCAAGCCAGGGGGATGTGGAGAAGGGGAGAAGTGGGGCTTGGTGGGAGGGCAGGGACAGCTGAAGGAATA
>NW_005341858.1:0-1761 GCF_000412655.1 Myotis brandtii | reverse complement strand
CCAGTACACAAATTTTTGTGCACCGGGCTACTAGTAATAAATATAAAATTACAAAATAACTCTAAAGGAAAAATCCCATCACATATGAAAGCACACACTCTTTCAAAATATGATCATTTTTAACAATAGCTTGCTGTGTTGTTAACATTTCTTTCTTACTAGGAAAGGAGACAATTAAAATGTTTTACATTTATTTGAAAATTGCATACAGTGTTAGGTACTAATAACCTAACCAGAGGAACTAATTAATATTGACTTTAGCAAAAATTATAAAATCTCTTCTTCCTTTAGGAACAATTCCTAATATACTCCAAAAAGGAGCTGTGAAGATTATAGATAATAAGACCTGCAATACGGAAAAGATATATAGTGGTGTGATCACACCTGGAATGTTGTGTGCTGGGTTTCTGAAGGGAAAGGTGGATGCCTGCCAGGTAAGTCTGCCTATTCCATTTTCAAGGAGATTTTTTTTGTAATTTTTAATTTCCAATTAACCAGTTCCATTTTCTCAAAAGATTGACAACTATTTAAAGCTTAAGTATGTTTTATAGCCAAAGTAGCTAATTAAAATTATATTGCTTTCTGATAGGTCCCATTAAAATACTAAAATCCTAAGCCACCCTTACTATTATAAGAAGCTGAGTGGGAATGGGGAAGAGACTCAATTTGGAGTAACAATAGAGACCAAATGAAATATATTGGTGACTTTAGTTCAATTGTCCTCTTTCACTGAGAAACATACAACTGAGTTCAACATCAAATCATAGAACTTTCTTAATTTAGGGTGGCTCCAACACCCTAAATATTTTCTTTATTTAACAAAGCTTATATAGCATCTCCATGTTCCAGACACTGTTTTAAGATCTTTAAAAATATTAATTTATTTGTTATGACAGTTCTGTGATGGATGTTTGTACTATTATAAACCTTATTTCTCAGATAGAGACTGAGACAGAGAGCAAGTAATTTGTCTAAAGTTACACAGGATTAAATGGCAGAACTGAGATTTAAGCCCAGGAAATTGGGCTCTATAGCTTATGCTCCAAATGCCATACTAAGCTGCCTTTCCTTATGATTTATATGCTTCAAACACTCCTGATGCTATTTATAAGCAATCATATAGAGCTAACAAAAAGTACTACTGTAGTTATTTAGACAGGCAGAATTGGTGATAAATCCAGGAAGACTCTTATTTTATTAACTCATTCTTTCATGCAATTTACTCACTACTAACTATGTGCTAGGTGCAGGGAAGTTAAAAATGAATAGAGTATTATTCCTAACCTCTGGAGCGAGAAGACATGCAAACAAGTACTTGCAGTACATAATTATCATCTCTAATTACAGATTCCCAGCTTTCCAACTGTCCCACTAAACCTATTCTTCCAAGTCATGACAAGCTTAAATCCTTGTTTCTCTCCTTTTTCTCCCAGCCCACTCTCAGCCTACGACAGTCTTCTAACTTTATGCTTCTAGAATGTATGTTTTATTATTTCAACCACTCTTGTGACACCACCCTCAATGACTTCACCATCTTCTATTTCCCCCACACCCATCCTAATAATCTCTAACCACTGAGAAGTCTATCTACCATATTTGCTTTTATATGTGAGCTCCTTAGCACAGCGAGAAAACATGTTATAGCCTTGTAAATTTGTGCTATATAATCACAGCCGGGTCTTTAACACACTGTTGAATTCTTTAATGCATATTTCTTGATGCTGTGTCAAATTTTCATTACTTTTTTTGAATGTATCACAC
>NW_005341857.1:0-902 GCF_000412655.1 Myotis brandtii | reverse complement strand
GAACATTGAACACACATTTTTCTCCTAAGCCTGTTCTTCCTCTGGCTTTCTTTTTTCCTGTTTAAGAACATCACTATCTACTCTGTTGCCCAAAGAAAATGACATTTATTGGACTCTTACATAGAAAACTGCTTAGACCACTTTTTAGGGTATCTAGAGATGTCAGTGCCGTCTTTACTTTAACTCATCTTATCCTTGTCACCTCCTGAACATTTCTTTCTTCCTTCTGTCCACTGCCCAAATCTAGCCACCAAGTCTCCCTGGGCTAATGTGATAGTCCCAGAAGCAATCACCCTACCTTGAGTCTCACTCTGTCCAATCCATCCCTCCCAGCTACCTAAGGATTTTTAAATGAAAACACCATCATATCCTCTCCCACTAAAAACTATTTTCTGCTTCTTACCACATGCAGGAAGAAGGACACCCTTAACCTATCACGAGAGCCCCCCGTGACTGTTCTCCTACCTTTCGTCTTGCCATTACACCCCACTTGGTTCCTCCCATTCATCCATGTCCTAATACTCGGAACCTGCCAAGCTACTCAATTTCTGGGTCCTGGCACAAACTTTTCCATTACTTAGAATTTCTTGTCTCTGCCTTATTCTTCAAGACCCGACTCAAGCATCTGCCTCCTCTTGGAAGCATTCCCTGACACTCATTCTCTACACTCTAATCGAGTTAACCATCTCCAAGTCATGGCACTGATCACACAGCATTAAAACTGGAAAGTCCTAGTCCTGAGTTTTACTCACCTTTATAACCCCAAAAACAAACTCTCCCTGGAGAAACTCAAATACAAGGTTATAGAACGTCTAGGTCTCACAAGACTACTCCCTGAGGAATAACAGAGTATCTTACCTATCTGTCTAACTCCTCAGCTTATTAAAATGCCTGGCACATAT
>NW_005341856.1:0-278 GCF_000412655.1 Myotis brandtii | reverse complement strand
CCGGATGACAGGACACTTAGCATATTAGGCTTTTATTCTATGGGATCCTGTTTCACACAGGTTAAAGGATATTTGCAAACAGGCCCCAGATGTACAAGGTGGACTTACACGGATTTTTTCTGCCGTTCAAAAGCATAGAGAGCGATGAGGCATGTATTGGCCTTCTAGTCTATGCCGGACGGAAACCGTACGAGGGCCTGAGGTGAGTAGTGCACATATGGCTTGAGGGGTGTCACTACCTCCAAAACCAGCCAGACAGACCACCTATTCCTTCCTTC
>NW_005341855.1:0-215 GCF_000412655.1 Myotis brandtii | reverse complement strand
CTGGGGATCAAACCTACAACCCAGGCATGTGCCCTGACTGAGACTAGAACCGCGACCTCCTGGTTCATAGGTCGATGCTCAACCACTGAGCCACACCAGCCAGGCCTCTTGGCATTTTTTGAGTACCCGCCCTGAGCAATGCCGAGAAATGCAGGAGGTCAGAGGGGCAGGTCCTCGAGATGTCGGCTGCCCAGACCACTAGGCGAACTCAGCTC
>NW_005341854.1:0-205 GCF_000412655.1 Myotis brandtii | reverse complement strand
ATATAATACATGTAAGTACCTTCAAGAACATCCTATCTAATAAAAGACGAAAAGGGTAACTGACCGTACCTTCACTACGCTTCCCATAGGCTAATCAGGGCTCCAAGCGGTGGAGTGAAGCCAAACGGCCCTGAAGCCTGCCTAGCAGCGAGGCCTCACGTCCCCGGGATCAGTGGAGCCGCGAGGCCTGACGGCTGGGGGGGGG
>NW_005341853.1:0-440 GCF_000412655.1 Myotis brandtii | reverse complement strand
AAAATGGAAACCCTTCATTTGTCTCATAAATGTCCCAATACTCTGTAACACATATCCTCTTCTCCATCTGTTTTATTTTTATTGTCTTTAAAAGTCATATTCTATCTTTTAATTCTTTAGTGTGTGTTTTTTTATTCCTCCCAACTTTTCCATCTTTGTTCTTCCTTTTTGCCTTTAGGTATTGTCCCCATCCTCTGCGTCCTCAGCCAATCATTCAATAAACAGGTTATTATTAAGCACCTACTGATTGGTCATTATCTCTGTCTGTCATAAACTCACTGACTCCTGGGGGCATCAGATATGGAGGGGGATCTATTCCATAATAAAAATAGCTGGAAAACTGCCTAGCGCTCAAAAAGTATTGGGAAAAAGGATTAAAGTCTAATCTCTTTATTAAATTGCATGTAATAGCCGAAACCGGTTTGGCTCAGTGGATAGAG
>NW_005341852.1:0-211 GCF_000412655.1 Myotis brandtii | reverse complement strand
AGAGGCCTGGTGCACAAAATTCATGCACGGGGGAGGGGAGGTGTGTGCCTCAGCCAGGCCTGCACCCTCTTGCAATCTGGGACCCCTTGGGTAGGATCCCTAGGTCTAGCTGGTGATTAGGGCCTATTGGGGCTTTCCTTTCCCTGTCTGCTGGCAGCTGGCCCCAACCCCACTGCTGCCACTGCTTGCCATCTTTGTGGCGCTGCCCCCT
>NW_005341851.1:0-205 GCF_000412655.1 Myotis brandtii | reverse complement strand
GCCCACAGCCACAAGATGGTGGTGCCCAGTCACCTCAACCCTGTCGGGTGGTAGGCGTGCAGCAAGGCCGGGCCTGCCTTGCCACATGCCTGCCTCTGAGTCCCCCAGTCCTCTCAGCCCCCAGCCCTCAGGGCCAGCCTGAGGTGCAGGCTGTTGGCTGCCCAGCCACCCAGGGCTGGCCCGAGGCTCAGGTAACAAGGGCCAG
>NW_005341850.1:0-255 GCF_000412655.1 Myotis brandtii | reverse complement strand
ACACACACACACAGGCTTAGCACACACCTCAGACCAAGCAGGTCCTCCATGTGTTTATTTGGCTAAACTGAGCTGAGTTGCAATGACACATGGCAGTTGGAGCAGGGTGCTGCCATCACCAGTGCAGGGCCAGCCTTCTCAGTGGGCCTGGGTCCTCGGCACTCCCCTGCACGGCCCTCCCCAGCTGGGCTGCAGCGCGCGCACACCAAGAGGGCTCAGGCCTGGGAGCTGGGACCTCCTGAGGCCATCTGGGGG
>NW_005341849.1:0-522 GCF_000412655.1 Myotis brandtii | reverse complement strand
AGATTTAACATATCCAATACATAATTTGATTATACCACACCCCCACACAATTTTCCCAATATCAGTAATAGTCCTACAATTTACCTTGTAGCTCAAGCCAACATACTGAACATCCTTGATTTGTCTCCTTTCCTCTCAGTCCACATGCAACTGATCTACCTTTGCTATTGTCTTAAAATTCAAAATATAGTCTCAATGTAACTAATTATTACCATTTCCACTCTAATCCTTCCTTGTCAGGGATTTGTAATAGCCTTCTAACAGGTATCAACTCATCTCCCTTCTACCTACTTCCTGTCAACATAACCCAGTTCATTTCTTCTTCAGGGTCTTTGAACTTGCTGTTTTATCTGCATGATATGTTCTTCCCTCATATCTTTATATGGTTCATGCATTCATTTAAAATTCAGGCTTCTGTTCAAATGACACCACTTCAGAGGGGACTTGAAAGATTACCCTTTGATAACTACTCCCTATCACTTTTCATCTGCATTTTCTGCTTTATTTTTCATCACAGTACTG
>NW_005341848.1:0-570 GCF_000412655.1 Myotis brandtii | reverse complement strand
CATGTCCTCGGGACCCTGCTCCCTCCCTTTACCTCCCGGTCTCCTCTCCCTCCCCGGTCTCCGCCTCTCTCTGGGCTCCGACTTCACCTGCGTCCCCCTCCATGGGCCCCTGGCTGGCCCCTCGTCTTGTAGACGACTCCCGCCAAGGGCCTCTCCTGACCCTCCTCGCTAAGCACCCACTGAGCCTCTCAGGCGCCTGCGTGCCGTCGGGGCACCGGGTGTGCGCTTTACGTTTATTGTACCGCGGGCTCGGCTCCCGACCCTCCCACTGGCCTCTGGGTCCCTCTAGGGTTCGGGCTGTGTCTGGTTTGCTCGCCCCTGTAAATCCAGTGCCCAGACCCAGGCCTGGTATGTAGCCTGTGTCCAATAACTATTGGCTGAGTCCACAAACGCTGCCTCGCGGAGACGATTGATCAGCAAACATCTGCTGAGCTCTGCCGCGCCCCGCCAGGTGGTGAGAGATGGAAACGCCCGAGAAAGCGGAAGGTGGTTCAAAGCGCCCACACTGACTGTATGCAGACGTCCTGGACGCTTGGGCGGAATCTGCCGAGTGAACGTGGAAAAGGTCAT
>NW_005341847.1:0-457 GCF_000412655.1 Myotis brandtii | reverse complement strand
AAGATGGAGGGAGGATGCCATGAGCCATGGAGTGCTGGTGGCCTCTAAAAATTGGGAATGGTTCTTCACTGACAGTTTGCAAAACACTTGTATCTCAGTCCTACAGGCACATGAAATTGATTTTTTTCAACAACCTAATGTCAAGGAATCAGATCCTCTCCTACAGTCTCTAGAATGTTCTACAGCCTGCCAATATACACCTTACTTTTAGTCCAATAAGCCCTATTTGAACAGCCCTGCAGTGCTATGAGATAATAAATGTTTGTTTTGTTAGTGGTAATTTGTTACAGCAGCAATAGAAAACAACCCATGAGCACAGATAATAGGGGTGAAGGCCTGAGGCAGGGGGATGGGAGTGGTCTAAAAGAGGTCAATGGGGGGATAAAGGGGGCATATGTAATATTTTCAACAACAAAGATATCTTTAAAAAACTAATACATATATAAATATATATTTG
>NW_005341846.1:0-943 GCF_000412655.1 Myotis brandtii | reverse complement strand
GGATTGATGGACACAGCAAGATAAGGGTCTTAAAGCAAGTCTGGATACATATACAGTTGTTTAACCATTGAGCTGTTTGCCCAGATGAGCAAACTATTGCCTGAATAAACTGGTTTTGAGAAATTTTCTGATCTAAGCATGAAGTTATTTATTGGTTTACAATCTCATCTTTCTGGGCAAGACTTCCCTGACAGAATTTAATAACAAAGTCATATTGATACATAGGTTCTCAGTCCAAATAGTTGAGCTCTGTGCATGCAGATAGTCTCATCCTCAACACTGAACCAGAGTCCAGCCCTGCCTCAGTGGTGATTAAGAGCCTCCATGTGTCCTGAGAATACAGAACTAGTTGAGAGCACCTATATATTACCAAACTTTAAATGAACCAAGCCTAAAGATATGCAGAAGCGTATCTTAAGGGGAAGAATGGGAGATTCCTATGAAGTCAATGAGAATATTTATTATTTATAAAAGTTAGATGAAAAGGAGATGCATTACCTCAATGGTGATTTTCAGGACTGGCATCCTGAAGACAAGTGTTACCCTGATCACCCTACAATATCCTCAGCATGCTGATACTGGGCAATAAAACTCCTGTAAACAGTAATGCTTCACAATAATTCAGGTGGAGTTTTGGGATTTCCATTCAATGTCCCTTGCTTGCCTCTGGCCCCAGCTATTAAATGGTAATGCCTGAATATAAAGCTTAACCCTGAATGTGTTTGGAAAACATATGCATGAATATACATAGTTTGTTAGAGTCAATAAGATCATAAATCATAACTCCATCATTTACCTATAAATTGGCTCTCCTGTCTTGGTCTTGATATGATTTTGTTTTGCCTGATCATCCTTCTCAAAGGCCAAGAGTTGGAAGTGGGAGGAGCAAAGAAGAAAATTCATACATATGTTGTTACATTGAGGGCAGGCTAAGGTGCTCTCA
>NW_005341845.1:0-513 GCF_000412655.1 Myotis brandtii | reverse complement strand
TACAGTAAGAATGTTTTCATCTTCTGAAATGGCTGTGGCAAGCAATGCTTTTTTCTCTCTTATTTTTCCCATGTTTATCACTCTCCATCCCATTTCCATGATTTACATTTTAATCATTTCATGACATTACATGAGATATTTATTAGTTTGTATCACTCCCCTAACCCCCACAGATGTGTCTCCAATGTTAGAACAATTCCCTCTCCAAAACTGGTGAATGAAAAATGAATCTATAAGTAAATCTAGTTTGAAAAAGATCATTTACTATGTGTTCCTTAGTCCTTGGTTTTTATTTATTCTTAAGCAATACACCACTAATTGCATGTTGTCTAGTCCATATTGGGAATTTCCTGCAGTGTTCATCTTCAGAGAAATTAAGGTCAGAGGGTTCTATCCATAAGAAGATTTTGTAAAAATTCAATATTTTATTTGTTCAACAAATATTAAGTCTACTATATACTGGTTCTGTTCTAGATACCATACAGGGAGGGCAAAAGTTCTTCCCATAAGGAC
>NW_005341844.1:0-748 GCF_000412655.1 Myotis brandtii | reverse complement strand
ATCCCTCTTCTTAGTTTGCATTTGCTTCAGAAAACGAAGGACTTTTATTTCTTACAGATCATTGGCTTTTTCATGTGACCTATAAACAATCAGGCCTTGATTATTTAAATTTTCATTATATTCTACTAGAGGCCTGGTGCATGAAATTCTTGCACTGTTGGGGGGGTGTCCCTCACCCCAGCCTGCATCCCCTGCAGGCCTGGTCGCCCCTAACTGCCTTCCCCTGAACACCTAGTCGCCCCCAACTGCCCTTCCCTGCAGGCCTGGTTGCCCCCAACTGCCCTCTACGGGTCTGGTTGCCCCTAACTGCCCTCCTCTGCACACCTGGTCACCCTCAACTGCCCTTCCCTGCTGGCCTGGTCGCCCCTAACTGCTCTCCCTTGGCAGCCATCCTGTGGTGGCCATCTTGTGAACACATGGGGGCAGCCTGGTGTGAGGGCATGATGGTCAATTTGCATATTATCACTTTCTTACATAGTATACTCCCATCATGGACATACCCTAATCAGTTTTTGTATTTTCTAGACGGTTTCCAAGAGTGATTTTTAATGTATGTTCAGTTTCATTAAATTTGTACAACATAGCTTTCCACTAATGATACATAAAAATTTTCAAAGAGATACAATAGTAAGAAAAATTAGTTCCCATCGTTTGCTGTGGATCAGTGGTGTAGGGTTTGATTCCTGATCCAGAGCAAGTAGCTCCTGGGTACCTGCGGTAGGCAGCCAATCCATGTGTTTCTGTCTCT
>NW_005341843.1:0-1987 GCF_000412655.1 Myotis brandtii | reverse complement strand
TTTTTTTTTTTTTTCTATTTTTCAAAGGAATTCAAGGGATACCTGAACTCAGAGTACTTCTTAGAAGCCACTGTGAAATTTCAATGTACTAAACAGCTTCGTACAAACCAGGAAACGTCTCTCAAAGGCCTGTAGCATGAGACCATGAAAAAGCAAGGTGTGACCCTGACCCAGTGTCAGCCCGATGCTAGCTTGTCTGCCACTCCTCATTTCTACATGTTTACTCCCTCTGTAACCTGAGAACTCTCACTAATAAATAAGCAACACCAGGCACCAAAGTTCCAGGAAGACACCATGGGAGAGAAAATTCTATTACTTTTTGTTTTGCTGCAACTTTGGATGGAGTTCCCACAGTTCTTTATCAGGAGATCACTATGTTCTAGTTGTTCTTTGGGACCATGGTTTGAGCACGGCTGCTATAAAACTTATCTTTCTTACTTGAAAGATGGCCATCTATCTTTCTCTTACTGCAAAGGGGCACTGAGAACTGGAAGCTAGAGAGCATCTATGCCAGCCTCCTATTAAAGCTGTGACAACCAAAATACGTCTCCAGATGAAACCAATGTCCCCAGGCAAAAGCACGCTGGGTGAGAACCACAGCTCAGTATCTGAGCAAGAGCACAGTATCTGCATAAAAAGAAAGGATCTAGGTGGCAGCTAGAGAAGTTTCTTAAAAGCACACCCAGGTGGGACAGTCAACCCATTTCATTCTGGGAAATGAAAATCCAGACTTAACCATCATTTAGCTCTCCCAACTCAAAAATCCATTTATCTGGTAAGCTTCTAAGCGCCAATTAATAAGTTTAGAAAGTAAGAAAGAATATAATTGAAAAATTCACAAAGCACAAAGACATACTAAGTGCTTTTCCAGACCTTAACATAAACTATCTCGAGATGGCAAACTGGTTTTAACTTCTCTGCCAAGTCCAATCACCGGGCAGTGGCTGCCTGGACCCCTAAACTGAGCAGGATTCTGAGGGTGAACGTGAACCAGCAGGGCATGGTGACGAGTAGGCCTCACATCCACCTCCTTTGGTGTTCAACTTTCTTAATGCTCATAATCACAGCCAGTAAATTTGGCTGTAATAAAACATTCTGGAAAAAAAGAAAGTAATCCACCAGGCTTACCAAACTGGGGAGAAATAAAAGGAAAAAAAGAAATCTGATCCCATCACTCTCCTACTTAAAAGTTGGCTCTGGATTCTCAACTTCCAGAGGATAACGTCTCAACCAGGGGAGCCTACAAAGCCTTCACAATGCATTCACATCCTACTTCTCCCAAATGTCCTGTACCCCCTCCCTCTCCACGGTGTCACCCAGACACCAGCACCACCTGCACACTGGTTGGAAATGCAGCATCTCAGGCTCACCCAGCTCTGCTCTGAACATAAGCCCAGGTGAATTACAGGCACATGAAAGTGTGGAAACGGTGTCTGGGGAACTTGCCAGGTTCCTCCAGACTCAGTTCTTCACAGGCAGGTGCAGTGTCTCCCCCAGGTGAATGTGTGTGGCACATGCAGGTGAGTGTGGGCGGGCTGCCTCCACTCATCTCCTCTATTAAAGCAGGAAAGCCCAAATGTCCACCTACAGCCTCCACAGCAGCCAGGAGTGAAGTGACAAGGTTAGTCAATGAGATGTCAGCAGAAGCCTGCTGCGGAGGCTTCTGGGAGAACTTCTATTTCCCTAATGACTTCCTGCCTTGACTAGGTAGACGTCAAGGTGGCAAACACTACGGACAAAAAGCCAATAAGAACGAAGGATAACAGAGTAGAAACCAGAAATGGTCTGGAGCCTAAATGGTTGGGCAAGCCTTCAATAAATGGGAGGTGAATGAAGGAGTGCAAAGTGAAACCTACTAAGGTTCAGAGATTACATTTTTTAAAAAAAAAAATAGGGCCTCTAAGAATCGGTTCAACTTTACGAAAGCATATCTACAAATCAGTCTCGGCCTTTCTAGAATCACTGACCTATTTCTGTCCAGCTTTTT
>NW_005341842.1:0-1742 GCF_000412655.1 Myotis brandtii | reverse complement strand
GAACTTTTGTTCAAAACAACCCTCCCCAATTTCCTCCCAAAACCTAATAAAAGCAAGTCCTCCTTTGTTCTCTGGACTTGCCTATGGTTTTGCCATAGCTGGCTTCTCTGTATTGTATTTCTATACTATCTCTGAATAAGCCCATTTTGCTGGTAAATTAACCAGCTGTTTTATTTTTAGGGTTGACATTGCTTTAGGAGGGATATACACAATGGCCTTCCTCTTATGGTCTATCTTGGCTTTTCTTTTAGAGCCTACCTTTCCCTTCTCCTGTGTAGCTGGTGCTATGTGAGCACCAGGGCTCACTCTGACTGTAAGAAGGTCCCGTATATCTACCTCTCAGTTGGCATGTGGTCCAGCCAGCCAGAGCTGGGGGTGATGAAAGGGGGATTGAGGCCGAAGACCTGTATTAACAGAAAAAGTGTATTTGCCCTGAGTGAATGTCCCCTTTGCACATCTCCTTCTTGAATCTCTGGCCAGAACATCAAAGACTCAAGGATGTGGGTTCCTAGCTACCATCTCTCTTTCTGTCTTTCCGGAACCTAACTAATGTCCTAAGCTATCATCCTGCCAAACGGAGCCTAGTCTATTTTGTGGAGATTCACTACTCCCAAGGCATTCCCTTTTATCTTCAGATTGCTCTAATTATGCAGTGTTTTCCCCTTATGCTAAGCCCAAATCTGCTTCTATGGAAGGCCCAATTATGGATCTTAGATCAGCCTGCAGAATGGGTTCCTCCACATGACATTACAACTCATCAAATTTTTAAACACAGTTATCAGGCCTCCTCTAAATTTTCTCTAGTTCTGAGTTCAGAATTCACTTTCTACATAGTGCCTCTCTGCAGGAAATGCTGTGGGGTCCCTCGCAGACGCCCCCCCTTCCTGGACAACATTCCCATTTCCCAGCTGCTCTGCGTGTTGACTATTAAGAGCTCACAGCTACATCCTCCTGTAGAAAACTGCACAAGACTGATGGGAGCCATAGCAATGGAAATGTGTGCCACTGCTCACCCATGGGCAGCCAGGGCCAATAACGGACTGAGATGGAAGCAAAACAGCTCCAGGGGAAACCACAGCTATACCTCCTTAGCCCCTCCCCTTTTCTTGAGAAGCTTCCATCAACAAATCACTTGATAAGAATCCCCATTTCAGGCTCTTCTAGGAAACTTGACCCAAAACATCTCTCCATGAACAGAAACATTTAAGATTACTCTCTTTACAAGCTCACCCACATTGCACACGTTTGTTTGATCAGTCGAATTAAACAGCCTGCTGAGCCCCGAAGGACTCACTAATGTATAAAGAGGGCTGGAGAACCGGTTTGATTGGTACTGTGGGGGCAGGGTGAAGACTGAAGCCTGGGAAGCCTGGATGTGACAGCTGCTACCTCACAGATGCTCTGCAGAAGGGAAAAGCCCCAGTTCTCAGTGCTACTGTCTTAATGCCCCAGCTACATGTACATTCACTATTTAAAAAAAAATGGCCCTGCTTTTCTAATCCTCCCTGTATGCACACTCATTGCAATGTGATTTGGCAGTTCCTCTAATCCAGAGGTAGAGTGTTTCCCAGCCTCTGAACATGGGCTGGTCTGTGACTTCTTTTGATGGATAAAATGGAACAGAAGGAATGGTTTGCCAGTCCCCAGCCTGACCTCCAGAACACTTAAGTACCTTTATCTCTCAGACCCTTAGCTACCACCTTGTGACAATGCCTGGAGTAGCTTGCTGGAGACATGATGAG
>NW_005341841.1:0-217 GCF_000412655.1 Myotis brandtii | reverse complement strand
TTACCATGTTTCTCTTTTATTAGTGTAGATATTCTATTGATCATATCTATGTATTTTTTAATTTAAATTCTTTATTGTTGAAAGTATTACATATGTCTCCTTTTTCTCCCCCATTGACCTCTCTCTGGCCACTCCCACCCCAAAATATCTATGTATTTTATTGGTATTTTTTTTTAATTTTTTTATTGGTAAGTTTCTTAACCAGTTCAGTGATTGC
>NW_005341840.1:0-1813 GCF_000412655.1 Myotis brandtii | reverse complement strand
GAGAGAGAGAGAGAGAGAGAGACCTGTCCTGAGAACAGAGGCTCCTGACGCTGAGCCTATCACCCTCATTTTAATGATGAACAAACTGGGGAAGGGTCTTGTTCATGTTTGTGAGCGAGGCTGAGCCCGGACCCAGGGCTGGGCTGGCTTAAGGCAGTCAAACAAAGCAGGGGACGGGGAAGGCAGGGTGAGGGGAAGATGGAAGAGGAAGGTGGAAGGTGCAGGGGAAGACCTGCCCCCATACCTGAGGGCTGCTGCTCTGGATGCTGTGCTGGTACCATGTCATTCATTCATTTCAAACATTTCTTGAGCACCTACTATGTGCCAGCACTATAGATCTCTAAGCCAAGCTCCCCCAGCTCCCTCTCCCGCCCCAACTCCCAGGGCAAAGGCATCCCATCCTCACACGGGAAAGGGAAACAGCAAAAAAGTCTCATGGACTTTTTTGTGCGCACAGCGATGATCCACACACATCCACACATTGGATGCTTTGTTTCCCACAATAACTCTGTGACCTACATAGTATCATCTCGTAGGTAAAGAACGGATATTCACAACAGTTAAGCGACTCGCCCAATCTGTAAAGGGCAAAGCCCACATTCCCACCTTGTGTGCTCCTGCCCCCCACCCCCCTGCAGCCTTGCGGAACTCACCACCATGGATCCCTGGCTGGGACCACTCCCTCTGAGCCCTAGCCCAGGCCTCACCTCACTCAGAGAAAAGCCCAGGCCTCCCACCCAACTCACTCCAGCAGCACAGCACATACAGAGTTTCTCATTAGTAACAATAAGAATAAAAATAATAAAAGTCCCGCCCCCTCCCTATTACATAGCCCTTATGATTTAGGTACTTCACGTATTATCATTTACTTAATTCTCACAACACTATGCTCCCATTACTCCCATCCCCATCTCACAGATGAGGAACCTGAGGCACAGAGAGGTTGATGATTTGCCCAAGGTCACACAGCTAAGAGGTAGCAAAGCCAGGATTCGACCCCTGGCAGTCTGGCCTGTGTCTGTTGCTCCTCCTTCGGTGGTGACTGTAACACCTGCCCTAGTGTGGCCTGCCTCCCTCCTCTGAGGCCCCCTCTGCAGGGGTCAGAGGCCGACGGGGAAAAGCCAACCTGATGAGCACCTCCAGCTCATGCTCTGCGGCCGGCCGCCGGTAACACTCCTCCCCCCCGCCCCCAGGAGCTGGAGCCAGAATGGTGAGGTGAGGAGATCAAGCAATGCACAGGTACAAGTGGGGTGCCCACTGCGTGCCCAGCTTCAAGTTGTGGCAGATGCGGGAAGTACAAGTCTCTGTCCTTGCTCTCCTGCCAGGGGCTCCAGTCCCCCCCAGAGCCCAAAGGGGTCGCCGCCACCCCCACCCGCTTCGGTATTGGCTGCACCAGATGTTGGCAACACTTAGAAACAGGGCTAAAAATAGATTCTATAATGAGTCAGGGCTAAGAATAAATCGGGCAAACAGCCCTCCTGGAAAGGACACGCTCCGCCAGGAGGTACCACCCCTCCCACCTCCTAGCCCAGCCTGGCCTTCCACTCGGAGCCCCCCACTGTCAGCAGAGGGTCTGGGGCACCCCAACTGCCCTATAGACAGAGCATGGCCAGCTTCCTACCAGGAGGGTGGGGGTCAGAGGTGCAGCAGCTGGAGAAGACGCCTGCCCCGGCGGAGTGGACTGCAGCACTGAGACCCGGGTTTCCTGCCCCACTCCCCTCTTCTCACCTGGGAAATTCCTTAGAGTCAGCCACACTGGCCCACTTCACAGGTGAGGGGGAGGCGGGGCCCGGAGAGGGACAGCCATATACGA
>NW_005341839.1:0-1100 GCF_000412655.1 Myotis brandtii | reverse complement strand
AGCATAATATGCTAATTAGATTGGACATCCTTCTGGATGTCCTTCCTTCTGGACACAGCCGCAGCTGGTGGGGGCCACAGCAGAGGTGGCAGAGGCCAGGGCCAAGGCCCGTGCACAAATTTCTTGCATCTGGCCTCTAGTCTAGAAATAACACAGGGAAGAAGAGAGAGACCTAAGCATAAAAAACATGACAGTGCTCTATAAGAACTATCTGACTCCATCAGAAAAAGCAATAAAAGAATAATAGGCATACCAGAAGATGAGAAAAGAAAGGAATGGAGAGCCTATTTAAACAAATGGTGGATGAGAACTTCCCAAACCGATGGAAAGAACTAGATCCTCAAATCCAAGAAGCAAACAGAACACGTAGTTACCTTAATCCAAATAGGCCCTCTCCAAGACATGTTGTATTAAAACTATAAAAAATTAATGACAAAGAAAAAATTCTAAAAGTTGTCAGGGAAAAGAAGGAATGACCTACAAAGGAAAGCTCATCAATTATCATGCAACTTCTCAGCAGAAACTCTATAATCCAGAAGAGAGTAGAACCAAATATTCCAACAACTGAAGGAGAGAAATTACCAGCCTAGAATAATATATACATCAGTTATCCTGATACTATGAAGGAGAAATAAAGACTTCAGAGATATACAGAAGCTGAAGGAATTTATCACCAGAAAACTTCCTATGCAGGAAATCCTCAAGGGGGTTATTTTACCTAAAACAAAGAGCAAAAGGTCACAACACTATGAGTAAAATCACCAAAAGACTTACATAAAAAACAGGGATAATTTGTGACAACAAAAACATAAAAGGGGAGAGGGTAAAGGTCTGAATGGGCAAATAAGGACAGAGATCAGATGTACTAAAAAAAAACACCCACAAAACTACTGTATATATGCAAGTTATTTTTCATAAACCTAATGTTAACCACACAGAAAAACGCCAAAACTGAAACACATAGATTTAAAAAAGAGGGAAGAGAGGAAAGAAATATGGAATACCACCAAATAAAAACAGCAGACATAAACAAAAAAGAAAAGAACCAGTGGAGGCACAGAGCTACCAGAAAATATGGATAAAGTAGATATAGTAAATCC
>NW_005341838.1:0-307 GCF_000412655.1 Myotis brandtii | reverse complement strand
AGCTATGTGACCTTGGAGCAAATTTTCCTCTCTCCCTGAGACCATTGTCTCGTGTGTAAAATAGGGATAATTATACTAGCCTCCCAAGATTAAAGTGGGGCCCAAATAACATATGCAAACATAGGCTCCAGGTCCTAAGACTAACACCCAAGCTGTTTAGTGTGCACACAGCAGGAGCTCCAAGCCCAAGCCTCCACCAGGCTATGGCCTCTGTACCACCTTTACCTTCACCTCTCCCCTTCCTTCCCTGATAGCTCCAAGGCCTGAGGAGGAGGTCCTAAGGACACCCATCTCAAGTCAGCCGCCA
>NW_005341837.1:0-322 GCF_000412655.1 Myotis brandtii | reverse complement strand
TGCTTCCTGCATGTCCCCTACTGGGGATCAAGCCTGTCATTTGGGGTGGGGGGTGGAGGGGAACAGGGAGCACCTCGGAGGGCAGGGGCTGGGCCCAGGAGAGTGGGCGCGGCACGCGGTGGGCGTTGTCTGTGGCTGGTGTCTGACCGGCTAGAGCCAGGCCTTGGGCTTGCTTCCTTGTCTTGATAAAAACAGGGCCCCTTCTGCAGCTGGAGTACCCAGAGCCTCTCCATTCAGCCCCTATCCCCCAGCGAGTCTGTGTGGGTGGGGCACCTCCCTGTCACTGTGTCTGGGCCCCAGAGTCCAGGTGTCCTGGGTGCCC
>NW_005341836.1:0-891 GCF_000412655.1 Myotis brandtii | reverse complement strand
CCTCTTCCCCCATGTGGGCTCCTCCCTGACTGACATTTCATCTCTGAAAGTCAGTGTGTGCGGTCCACATAGCCGTCTCGTTTTAGGCGGGTAGGCGTGGACGCCTACAGAGCGTGTGTTATGTTCCCACCAGCTGACCAGCGTGGCCCTTCGTGCCCCCTGCGGCTGTGATGGGCGTTGGGAGCAGAGGGAGGGACGGATCCCAGTGGCTGGTTGGAGACTATTCCTGGACACAGAGACGGGAAAGAGGATCATGTGCACATCAAGCACATCGCTGAAGGAGATGCTTGACTAAAAGCTTGGTGGAGACTCGAATTCTTTTCCTTTATTCCTGTAGATCCAGCAATGGAGAGGGGAGGAAGCCACCCTTACACTCTCTCCTACCTCCATATCATCCCCCGGGCTTCGGGTCTCTCCTGGAAAGGGCTTCCTCTCCCGGGTAGAAACCCAGGGTCCCTTCCTCTCTGGTTCTCCACTGTCTCCTGGCCTTTCCTGTGTGACAGGAGCTATCGCTGCAGAGAGCCTCGATGTGGATGGAACACGTCTCTATTCTGGGCTCCGTGGACGCGACTGACCGAGACTGACTCCAAGAGTTCCTGTGCTCTGGAGACAGAAGGTAAACAAGGAAACTACCAGAGAGCAAGGCGCTGAGAAGTAACAGGAAGATGAGATTGCAATTGATCAGGGGATGGCTTTAGACTGGGTGGCTGCGGGCGCAGCCCCTGCGGCGGGGAGTGATGACAGTCTGTGATCAATGACACTATTAACGAGGCTGTGAACGCACCAGTCCCACCACGGAGTTCTGCCACCTTGGCTCTCAGCTACAACAATGTAAACAGGTTTGCTTCTCTGTGCCAGACAGAGGATGGAACCAGACCTGGATAGAAAAGG
>NW_005341835.1:0-310 GCF_000412655.1 Myotis brandtii | reverse complement strand
TAAGTTAGGGTTTTTCAAAATGCTGACACACGGAGCTTGAAAGGTTCGCCATCACTGTCTTATGAGTTACCTTCATGTAAATAATACATCGCCCCACCCGCACATCCGAAAAGCCAAGGATCCGTGCGAGCAGCCAAACACTGCACAGGTGAGGGGCGAGGAAAATTAGCTTGTCTGCTCCTGAAGGGGAAGGAGGTCGCTGGTTCCTCCCTTCCCGAAGCACTCTCCCCGGAAACACTCTCCCCGGAAACCTGGGGCCTGGCACCTCCCTCCCACCCTTTGGTGTGTAAACAATCTCCCCTGAAGCTAG
>NW_005341834.1:0-1250 GCF_000412655.1 Myotis brandtii | reverse complement strand
CCATGTTTCTCTTTTATTAGATAGGATTGTGGAGGACACAATGATTCAGTCCATAACAGTATCCTATTTTAAAGATACCTAGGGTATCTCTTGTAAGTAGACCATACACCTTGTAAATTACAGGTAAAATATCTGTTTAATATTTGAGAAGCAGTTAATTTATGTTACTTTCTCCCCTCTATGTTACATTTCCAATTGCTAAGCTACAACACCTTTGAATTCTAATTGCAACATTGCCAATAGGATACAGTTGTGTTTGGCTTGAAGCATTGACTAGCAAGGGTTTATCTTCTGGATATTCTCTAAAAAGAACTGTAGCAGCAGTGTAACCGGAGCCGATGAAAAATTAATCAGTGGGCATCAAAGTATTCCACTGGCTATGGAATTGCTGCAAGTAAGTTGACACATCTGTATATTTCATACATTACAGTCAATAAGTATGATGACCAGATATTTGTTTTGTTGTCAGTAGTTCTTCCGTCCTTGCAGAGAACACATTAAATGACCTTTATAGGAAATCTAACGTATTTATCCCTGAACCATTGATTTCTTGGTCCACTTACTGATGGTGAACACATACACATTAGAAAATATTTTATGTGATTTACAAACAATGTAAAAAATGTTTCATAGTCAATTTACTCAGGGTCTGTGATCAAAGGATATCTTTTCAGAAGGCCTCCAGAACTCTTTATTGCTTAATTCAAAATAACGTAAATGTTGTGAATATAAAGTAAGCTGTACAAGTGAAAAGGCTGCATGATTATACTTCTAATAAAGCCTGACATTAATTATGACATGGGAAATGGAAGGTCTATTAGTTATAATTGTAATTACAGGAGCGCAATTTCAACGGCAGAGTATTTAAGCTAAAAAATGCACAATAGTAGAGTAGAAATTTTTATTCAGGAGAAAAGAGAAAAGCTTGGAGCAGAAGACACTGAGGGGATAAGCAATTGATATTTAGGGCCAATTTGGTGAACCAGTACAATGTGATCATGATGATATTATATTAAATTCTAAGTAGTCCGATTACATCTATTATTGTTTTCCTTCTCATAATCTCTATTTGAATGGTGCTGCACAAAGCAATATACAAGCTTATGGTTGGTTGGTTGGTTGGTTGGTTTTTTCTGAATCGTACATGATTTTCTCTTTCTTCCTCTATGGCCAAATAGTGGAATATATACTGAGTGCCTCATTTGGCGTGGCTTATGCAGTACCCATTTTCATAGAATCAGAGTTATTTT
>NW_005341833.1:0-205 GCF_000412655.1 Myotis brandtii | reverse complement strand
TGTTTCAGATGTCAAGAAGTTCCCTCTTAGTTGGGTACATCCTTTTTATCCTGTACCCATGGACCTGAAACACTGTTCAGATAAGTATACTTGATAATAAAAGTATTTCCTTCTTGGATGGCCAGTTAGGAAGTATTTTCCTCTTTCTTCATTTGATGGTTCATTTTTTTTAAAAGATACTGTTAAAGGGTGGATTAAAATTTTT
>NW_005341832.1:0-311 GCF_000412655.1 Myotis brandtii | reverse complement strand
TTGGCTCAGTGGATAGAGCCTTGGCCTGCAGACCAAAAGGTCCCTGGTTCTATTTCTGTCAAGGGCATGTACTTTGGTTGCAGGCTCCTCCCCTGCCCTGGCCCTGGTTGGGGCTCCTGCACAGGCAACCAATCAATGTGTTTCTATCACATCAATGTTTATGTCTGTCTATCCCTCTCTCTTCCAATCTCCCTAAAATTCAATGGAAAAATATCCTCAGGTGAGGATTAGCAAAAAATAATCTATAATAATAGAAGTATAATATGCTGCCCTGACCGGTTTGGCTCAGTGGATATAGAGCGTCGGCCTGT
>NW_005341831.1:0-201 GCF_000412655.1 Myotis brandtii | reverse complement strand
AGGGAAATGCCAAGGAGCGACCGAAAGGCCCAGGAAAATCTCCTTGGCCCAGGAAACGTGTAAATCACCCAGCCTCTATTGATGACAAGACAGTAATTACAAGTGACTAGGGGACAAAGTGGAAATGAAAGCCTACCATGAGAAAGGATTTGTGGGATGCTGGGGTCTGGCAATACAACCAGAGTTGTTAACAAGAAATGA
>NW_005341830.1:0-530 GCF_000412655.1 Myotis brandtii | reverse complement strand
ATTCGTTTATGATGTATGGTAGGCTTTGGAGTCCAAGTTTTTAAAATCTAATATTTACTATGCTTGTTAAAGGTTTCCAAAGAGCTATGGGTTTGTATGCATGCTATACAAATGTATTCACAGAGATCTATTAGGCAATGAGTCCTTCATCCATGGAGAACTTAACTATTTAGCAAGCCCACCGTCTGCACCCCGCAAAAAAAGTATAAAAATGCTTCAAAAGCATCGAAAAAGATGCTGCAAAGTCTTTGTAATGAAAATCATGCAAACCTTCCCCAGGTAGATCCCCAGATCTCACTCAGGGCACCGATTCTTATTTTAAGTGTGGTTCTAACAAGGCAGTTCTTATGAAGGGGTTCCTGACACCCGGGAGCTTCAGCTCTTCTATTTGTATAAGAGCTCCAAAGTCAGAGGTAAGATGTACCGGACAGCACATGTGGAACACACACTAAATCATAGCTTTATTATGATAGTTACTGTTACCTGCTTTCCTAGCCCAGAGCAAAGAAAATAGCACATGAGAAAACTGT
>NW_005341829.1:0-961 GCF_000412655.1 Myotis brandtii | reverse complement strand
CATAGAGTGTAAGAATTGGAATTCAACATCAAAGCCAATACAATCTTAACATATATCCAGTTGAACATCCTAGTAAGAGCAGTGGATAGGGGATCAAAGACCCGTTCGAGGGTTTCAACAGGTCACATAGGTGCATAACCTTGGAGATAGCACTTAAGTATTCTGAGGATATGTTTTCTAAAAATTGGATTCCAATCTATTTGTTTGAAGTTTTCAATTGCTTAAGAATTCTCTGCTATGCTTACTCAAACACAGCTTTCTGGGACCTATGCACAGACATTCTTTCCACTTGACCTCAGATAGGCCCAGGAATGCCTCATGTTCAGATGGAAGCAGGCTTTGTTCACACATTGTCTATGGGTTGTCCTGAAGCACATCAAAGTCCATGTAGGAGTTTCTCATCCTAGAGCACAAGATTTGTTCCTTCTTCTGCTCTGATTTTTTTCTTCTTGTTGTTGATTAATACACTCAAGGGCTTTAGTTTTGAAATCTCTGAATGATTTCATTGAGCATACTCACATTTATAATTTCCTTCCTTATTCTCTTTAGCATACCCTTTATTTCTAAAGAACTGTAATACTTCTGCTCCTCTCATACATAATGACCCTTCTACTTTTATATTTAAAATAAAGATTTGTTCATGGCTCTGCAACTACCGTTATCCCTTCAGAAGGATTCTATTAATTACTCAAATTAAAAGAGCTTACGATACATAAGGGGCAGCGAGGGAGAGGAATTAGAGAAATTTTACAAAGACGAAAGTACAGATTTATGCCACAATATTCGAGAAAGTATAGACTATTTAATGGAGAAACACATTAGCAAAAACTGGACATCTATTTTTCATATTACAGGTTGGTGATATTTACTAAGTGCTTATGTTTTTCTTTTAAGTGGTAAAAAGAAATAAGATAAACTAAAGGGAAAAAAAAATGTGTCCCATAATCTTACAGTCAATCTT
>NW_005341828.1:0-266 GCF_000412655.1 Myotis brandtii | reverse complement strand
ATCATGTACTTTATAGATTCCCCCCACCCCATAATTCTAGTGCCCATCTGGTACCATGGTTATCACGATATTATTGACTGTATTCCCTCTGCTGTAATTTACATCTCTGTGGCTGTTCTGTAACTACCCATCTGTACTTCTCAATCCCTTCACCTTTTTCACCGGGTTCCCCAGCACCCCTCCCCTCCGGCAATGGTCAGTCGGTTCTCTGTAGCTGAGTCTGTTCTATTTTGCTTGTTTGTTTTGTTCCTCTCCCCCCACCTCCC
>NW_005341827.1:0-882 GCF_000412655.1 Myotis brandtii | reverse complement strand
TTTTTTCATATTAGCCTGGTCTTGTTTTATGAACATACCATTTTTTTGAAATCCCCTATTTGCCTCTGATTCACTTTCCTTACAAACCAGTTGCTCTTTTTGCCTCTTATATGAAACTTTCTCTAAAACCCTGTACCCTCAATCCTAGTAGTCCTGGGTGCTTGTTGCCAATCTCCCCAGAGGGCTAGGCCAGCTCAGGGTACATTAATGTTAACGTTCTGATATGGACACGAATGGCACAGCCATCCACCATCTCTATTGTGGGGTGTACTAGGTACATTCTGTAGCTACAAAGCTAGATCATGAGGGCCACATTAATGTGGACCATATCTGGTTCAACAGCTCTGCCTTGCTTCAGATTGCACCTCAAGCCTCTAAAGGACTTTTCCAATCAAGAAATTTGTGTAAGTTTCAAGACAGCCCTGTGGTTGGGTATTAGTAGCCTATTCCTGAGTAGAATTCAGAACTATTTTTGCTCTTCCAGAACATCACAATTCTCCATAGCCAATTGCCTCTAACTGCACTTCAGGAGCATTAAAGTAGATAGTTTTGTCAAAGCATACTTTATTTCCTACTCTCCCATCTGTTCACTCTTTCTAGACACCCTGTCCTTCCTGCTGTTCTTTCACCAGACGAAGTCTCAGTCTCAGAGCCTATGCATTCCCTGTTTCCTGTGCCTGGAACTGCCCTCCCCCAATATCCATGTGGGTCCCTTACTGCCCTGCGTCATGTGAAGCCTTCCAACTTACTACTCCTTTTAAAATGAAAATAACTCAATCCCTAACCATTGATTGTTTTATCTTTTACTGTACCACTTTCACTCTAATATATTGGATACTCATTTTATTTTTATTTTGGTCAAAGACTTGTCTCTGCTGAAAT
>NW_005341826.1:0-522 GCF_000412655.1 Myotis brandtii | reverse complement strand
TGTTGGATGAAGGCCCTGGCTCAACAATCACTTATATCCGTTCGGATCTGGGCCCCAGCCTGCCTCTGGGCTGTTGCAGTGAGCAGCTGGCCAGCTGAGGCATGGCTGGGAGGAGGCCAGGACCCTCATTTCTGCCATCCATCCTGCCAGCACCGGCTGCCGTTCTAGCCCATCTCGCCGCTCTCCCCCTCCCCACCTCCAGTTCTGGGATCCCTCCCAACACTCAATCCAGGCTACACTGAGCTTTCAGCCTCTGTCATCTGCTGCCCACACCTGGCCCACTTTACACACAACCAGTGCCACCTGCCGGCTGGCCTTCCATCCCAGCCTCTTCTTACTGAGCTCAGTCCTCTTGGTTCCATCGTCACTTAACAATGGAGCGGAACAGGCTGTGCTGCGCGGTGTGGGGCTGCGTTCGGGCCAGAAAGGCAGGCTCCTGCTGGGCCTGCACATACGTATGACACTGTAGATTTATTGTTGTTTTTCTAGAGAAGCCCTGGCCTCCTTTGGTTGAATTCATTA
>NW_005341825.1:0-529 GCF_000412655.1 Myotis brandtii | reverse complement strand
TTGATTCATTGAATATTTACCTGCGTGTTGGGGAGAGAGTTGTGAACAAAACAAAGTTTCTGTTCCTATGGAGGATATATTCCAATAAAGGCAGAAAAACCATAAGTAAATATGAAAGAAATGTCTAATGTGTCATGTAAAAAGTAAACTAGGTGAGGGAGGAGAAAGTGGCTGGAACATGCATGGAACAGGAGAAGTATTTTACATAAGTCAGGAGCGGGTTCTTTGTAATAAGTGACGTTTGAGCAGGGACCGAAATGAAACTGGGGACTAAGCCATGTAGACACTAGGGAAAGCAAAGGGAACAGTAGGACAAATGTCCAGAAACTGAAATGTATGTGTCAATATTGAGGGAAGCAGGAGAGTGGGAGGCTGGAGTGAGGGAAGGAGGGGCAGCACCAGGAGAGGAGCTCAGGATAAGGTTGTTGATGGAGGTCGTGATAGATTGTGACCATGACAAGTGGCATGTGCTTGTTACCCATGGCCACCCTTAATGCTGGCTACTAAGAGCACTGCCATTGGGACAGTG
>NW_005341824.1:0-1660 GCF_000412655.1 Myotis brandtii | reverse complement strand
TTTCAGGGGTCGCGACCCACAGATTGAGAACCACTGGCTTAGAAGGAGAAGGGAGGGCCCAGGAGGTTAAAGCCACAAGGCCTATGAATGGAGTGCAAAGGACACGCCTACCTGCTGTATATTCACAGCCCGGGAACCCGTGCCTGATGCCTCGCTGATTGCACTCCCACATGGGCTCCCTGCTTTTTCCCTGCTAAGCGCTGAAGTTGTGACGGCAGCTTTTTCTGCGTAGTGAGAAGGTGCGGACTCCACCTTGGTGACCAGCACACATTGAAAGCAAAGGGGATACAATTTCATTCCCCGTTCCTGCCTGGTCCTAAGTGTACTGATGTGTTTGAAAGCTGTAGACCTGACCGGTTTTAGTACCTTTTATTTTTAGCTTAAAATCATATATATTTCAAAAACAGATAAAACCAAACAATTTGTTTTTCAATGCCTACACACATATGGTAACATAATAAATGAAATACACAAAATTAAGGGCACAGTTACTTGTGCGGGTGTAGTAGGGTAAAAGTGTTAGGAATGGATATACAGGTCTTGAGAGGTACAAGTAATATTCTATTTGCAAAATTCATAACTTAGTATTTTTTATCAATATTTTACCATGTACTTACACATCATAAATACTCCTAATTCTATAGTTTATAACATTGACACATTTTAGTTTTATGGTGTTTTAGCATATAAAACGGTGCAACTATGTAGGATTACCCTTTTTTAATAATACAACATAAAATATTTATATTTTCCTCTTTTTAATTGCTTTCGAGCCTATGTTTTGTGTATTATTTGTCCTTATATTGATGACTTGTATTTGGAAAGCATTGAAAATACTATTGTAACTTTTAAGATTTCTGTCAAAAATACAGGAAACATTCTTTGTTCTATTTATATAAACTATCAACATTTGAAAAACCGATAAAAATTCTAATGCTGTTTATCTGAAACTCCAAAGAGCCATTGAACTTTGGAGATCCAGGACTTCAGTCTCTTTCAGAGAAAAGGCCGTGACCCCCAGATGCCCTGTGTTGTCTATTTCACAGAGAAGAGGGTGTAATCCCCGAACGCCCTGTGCTGTCTATTTCAGATCGCAGAGCTTGTGGCGGCGGAATTCTTTGACCAAGGAGACAAAGAGAGAAGAGAACTCAACATAGAGCCTGCGGTGAGTATGAGGCCCATAGCTAGGAATTATTAAATAATGACTCAAAAGCTTTTTTGTTATGAACTTCTCTTTAGGTGTCAGTGTGGTCTTTCCTTAGGAACACAGCTTCTCATTCTGTTTCCCATCCTGTTATACCTACTGTTTTGTAATTTGCTTTTTCCATTTAAGTATCATCAGCCACTTTTCATTCTAACAATGCTACCCTCCAAATATTGTTTATCATGGTTACATAAAACAGATCTAACCGTCACTTACCCACGTCCCTCGGTGGATATTTGCGATGCTCACCATCCCACCCAGCACCGTGATAACCATCTATGTTGCTGAGCATGACCATCATCCTGTTAGGATGGATTCCCAGAAGGGCACATGGATTTTGAAGGTTTTTTGAATACATGCTTCCTTTTGCATAGGGTAAGGATCTCAAATACAAGGAAAAGATTCCCCTTGAACCATTTGGAACGAGTTTTCCTGCACATGAAGCATAGAGTCATT
>NW_005341823.1:0-768 GCF_000412655.1 Myotis brandtii | reverse complement strand
AATTCCATACAATCATCACTCCATCTACAAATATTTATTGAGTATTCTCTATGAAAGGTACTTTGCTAAGTATTATGAGGTACAGAGAGAAGTACCAGCCCTCAAGATATTGACAATGTGGACAGTCTGCAGTTCTCATGCATTTACAAAAAGTAACATACAGGGCATGCCAGCTGCATGGTATAGCTAATGCCCCTCATGAGATGAAATCATGGCCTCGTGGTGGTTAGGGAAACCTACTCAGGAGGGTTAAAACTTAAGCTTGGAGAGCCTTGAGATATTAGCAGTTTCCAATTATGTTGGAAAAAACAAATGAGGGATGTAAGGGTAAGAATGTGAGCAAAGAACAGAGATAGGAGGCACCGGATATATTTTAGAGCTGTCTTATCCAATAGGGTAGCATACGTCTTTTGAGCAATACAACTGTGGCTAATCCGAACTGAGATGCATGATTTCAAAGACTCAGTACAGAGGGCGTGGTCCAGGCTCCTCTCCAGGGCCATGGCGTCCTGAGTGTCACCCCACTCACCCTGGGGAGGCTCCTGTCCTGGAGAGAATGCGGCCACCGCGCTGCTTTTGCCTCTTTGCGATGCTCAGCGCCCTCCGGCTTCTCCACCAGCTCTCAGAAGAAGAGGCCCAGGCCCTCCAGAGCCACACCTTCGCGGTGGACACAGAAGCCCTGAGCGAGGAGCTCCTTCTGCTGGCTGAGCAGCTGTGCCAGTCGCTGGGCAGTGGCCTGGCTGTGCTGGCCCCGCTGCTGCAGCCAGA
>NW_005341822.1:0-563 GCF_000412655.1 Myotis brandtii | reverse complement strand
GAGGGAAGTGGAAGGAAGGGAGGGGAGAGGGGAAGGGTGAGGGAGATATGAGAGAGACACATCAATTGATTGACTCCCACGTGTTCCCAGACCAGGCAATCCAGGAACCTACTTTGACCAGGAACTGAAACCTTGACATTAGGTGCACAGACCAATGCTATAACCATTTAGCAGCACTGGTCAGGGCTCAAACCCATTTTAGATTCTAATACTTTCTTCATTTCTCCGAGCCTGAGTTTGTGTATAGGTTAAAAAATGGGAATAACTACCTCAAACAATCCTTGGGAGTTAAGATTAAAAGAGATTTTTTAACATGGAAGCATTTAGTACTATGTCTGGCATATGATCACTCAAAAAACACTAGTTTTCTATCATCTATTCTTAACCACCTCAGCAGTTCAAAAACATGTGCTATATTTTAGTTTTTTAAAATCTCTTCATTGTTCTTAAATGCCCTGTTCAGTCTCGTTTCCCTGATCAGTTTCATTTTCCATCTTTTTATTTCTCCCACCTTAAGTTTTCTGCATCTATATCCATAGTCTATTCCTATCCTACTTATCCAT
>NW_005341821.1:0-921 GCF_000412655.1 Myotis brandtii | reverse complement strand
TTGGGAGTGATAAAGGTGTCTTTGGTTAGATTAAGGCAGTAGAGTATTGGACCTACCAAGGATGGGGGCTGGTTGCCAGGAGATCTAACCAAGTGATAGAGGGTTAGAACTTTTAGTCTTAACCCTTAAAACCCCAGTTAGGGGAGAGGGGCTGAAGATTGAATTTAATGGCCAATGGCCAATGACTGAGTCAACCATGACTATGTAATGAAGCTCCATAAAAACCCAGGAGGATGGCTCCTTGGTCCTTTTTTTCAGAGAACTTTCACATTGAGGAACCAAAACACTTGCAGGTGCCACCATGCTGAGCCCAGGCTCTCAGAGGACAAAAGCATCTTCACAGGGGAGCTCACCCTATGCGTCTCTCCATCTGTCGACAGATCCATATCCTTTAATAATATCCTTTATAACAAATTAGCAATCGAGTGAGTAAAAGTTTTTTCTTGAGTTCTATGAGCCACTGTAGCAAATTAATGGAACCCAGGAGGGAGGTGTAGAAATATCTGATTTGTAAGAGGTGGGTCAGAAGCACCTGGGCTTGTGACTGATGTCCGAGGTGGAGGGTGATCTTATGAGACTGAGCCTTTACCTTTGGAATCTGATGTTGTCTCCAGGTAAATAGTGCCAGAATTGCGTTGACTTCACAGACACCTGGCTGGCATCCCAAGAATTGTTGGTTGGTGGGGGGACCCCTCACCCACACATGTTGGAATTGAAACACTTTGTTATATCCTTGGTTACAATGCAAAAACATTTCTTTAGGTTTTGTCATCTCTTCTAGGCAAATAATAGCTGCCACTTGCCACTCAGTAAAAATGATGAAACTAATATTATACACGTACTTATATACACAGATAAAAGACAAGATATGAGCTCATGTTGAGAGCATAAACACACAGATTCAAAAATCAGAAACTTATT
>NW_005341820.1:0-544 GCF_000412655.1 Myotis brandtii | reverse complement strand
AAGAGGATTGTGCTTAGTCTACTGACCCTAGTTGATGAGAGAGCTGGCCATGAGGTTTCTGCAATTATCTGATAAACAGTATGTTGTTTCTTTAGTTCCTCTGAACAGGTACTTTCTCTTAAGAAGCCTTTTTTTTTTTTTTTGCTTCGTTTTTTGTTTTTAAAGAGGGATATTTTTTAAAGAATATGTGTTTATTAATTTCAGAAAGAGGAAGGGAAAGGGAGAGAGAGAAAAAAAATTCATGAGAGAGAAACATCAATCAGCTGCCTGGTACATGCCCCCTAATGGGGATTGAGCCCATAACCCAGACATATGCCCTGACCAGGAATCAATCAAACGGGTAACCTCTCGGTTCATGTGACAATGCTCAACCCACTGAGCAACACTGGCCAGGGCAAAGGGGCTGTGTTTATACAACTCAAGCCACAAACAGAATTTCTCTAATTATTAGCATATCTATATGCAAGATTAATCAAAAGATTTTGGACAAAGCAGATTTGGAGTCAGAGATTTCACTCCGTCACATTTTCAGTCTTGCTCTCAC
>NW_005341819.1:0-1138 GCF_000412655.1 Myotis brandtii | reverse complement strand
TCTCTCCCTCTCCCTTCCTCCCTGAAATAAATAAAAAGTATATTTGAAAAAATACAGAAACGCAATAAAACACAGCAGACACAGCCCTGGTTAAGCGTTTGCAAGAGGAGGTGAACTTCAGTAGAGGGCGGTGGGCCTTGGTTACCGACTCATGGCTTTGAAATAGACATGAGTAATGCACCCAGAGCCCAGACAGCCTCTGCCGCCGAGGTCTCCGCGCCATTGACTCTGTGCAGACGGATGATTAATACCATTAATCGGCAGAATTTAACTGCCAGAGGGCGCGGTGCAGCTCCCCTGTTTGGGTGCATTATTTTTGCAAACGTTGCTGGAGATAAATGAGTGTGTTCTACATACACAAAGACTATATGCATTTTCCAAGCGCTGATATATGATTACTTTTAAATCCTTTATGACCTAAATGTGAACATTTTAAAATCTCATTAACAAGTCCCTTGGTTTTCAGATACTTCTAGAAAATTTATTTGACAAGCTTCTTTTCAACTGGATTTGACAGGGGGAAAAAATCCATATTGCCTTGAAATAGAATATAGAAAAATCTGGGATATATCAGTTTCTAAAAAACGAAAACAAAAAAACAACTTAAACTCATTCTGGACTCCTCATTTTCTATCTCTTTCTGAATTTAAACATTTAGTACATCCTCTGGTCTCTATCTTCAATAATTCACTGTAGTTCATAACATGTTTAAAATGGACTTTTATTAATCCTGACAAAAAAGCATTAACCTAAATTGTCAGGAGGTAAAAATCATACAAACAAAATGCATTTATTTGGGACTTAAAGGAATTGCAAATCCAAACACACAGATTTTAGTAGAAACTCGGTGTCCTGCTAGGGAGTTAAGTCAAAGATTTTTAAAGGCAAAAAGCCGGGGCGGGGGTGGGAGAGGGGGAAGGCTTCGCATAAATCATTCATAAAGAAACTCGGATTGGTGCTGGTGGCAGAAAACTCACCTGGCCAAACATAATTGATTGCTCAAGTTATCGATAACTAAGACTTCTGTCTGCACGAAGAGTTGCAGGGGTTCTTGTTGCACTCTAGAATATGTTAGTTTTTTCTTAGTTCAAAAGTTTATGTTCTGTCCTGTGAGGACCTGCATAAGACCCATTTCCTT
>NW_005341818.1:0-1630 GCF_000412655.1 Myotis brandtii | reverse complement strand
TGAGCCCACCAGTCCAACGGGACTCTCCCCTCCCCCTCGCTGCTCCTGAGGAAACTCGAGGGATCGCACTCGCTGGCATTTTTTCTCTCAATAAGAGTCCAGACAAGCGCTCCCCCCGCCTTCAATTTTCACAACAAAGCCTTATAAGTTCTGGGTGAAGAAAGGCACCCTCTTTACCCGCTCCCCATACCCCACTTTGATGCCAGAACAGAGAGAGTTCTGTAAAAAGTCACACACCACCTGGGCAGGAAGAACAGAGAGCCACAACCTGTAAGATGTGACAGTGGATGGGCCCATCGGAAGTGGGGCCCAAGGCCTAGAATGTGGAACCGCAGCCTGCCATGGGGACACTGGGAGCCCAGCAGGTTCCTGCTCAGGGAGCTGGACTGTGGGGATGCTGATGAGACCAGGAAGGGACAGGCTGCTTTTCGCCCCATTCCTTCTTCTTTCCCTCCTCCTCTCCCTCCGCTGGTCTAGTAGCAGCGGGAGGTCCCATTCCCGCCGGGGCACAGAGGGTGGTGGACCTGGAGGTCTCAGGTCCCTGGGGAATAATGGCATTTCCAGACACGCATGGCACTGAACTTCAGGAGTAAGAAAGAGGGGACAGAAGACACGGGGGCAGCAGAAGGCAGGCGGGAGCACCAAAGGGAAAGGGGGCCGACCCGGCGCTGGAAGCCCTGCAGCCCACTCCTCTCTCAACTCCCAGAGCCATGCCCATGTGAGGATGGGAGATGCACGCGCCCCACAGAGAGGACTCCAAGGCACAGCACATCCAAGGCCCTTCCCGCTGCCAGTTCTCTGTCAGCTTACCAGGCTCCTCAGTTACTGTCACAAGAAAACCAAGAATGTCCAGAGCCTTTCACGTGGGTGGTAGATACAAAAACACAGCAACAGATAAAAGGGACTCAGAGGAAAGGAAAAACTGTATGCAAAATAGAAAAACCCCCAAACCCCAAATATCAATAACCTCAGGAAGATAAGATACTGTAACCACGAACAAGCACAGGAGGGCACAGAAAAAGGGCGTCCAGGAGGCCCAGTATCCGATTCATGTCAATCCTGGCAAGAGAGGAAACGCCCAAGGAAACAGTTTAAGAGAATGTTCCAGATCTCAAGGGCTTGGATGTCAAGTTTCGAAAGACCACCAAATTATGCCCAATGCTTGGAGAGAAAATGCACCCATACGGGGGCCCACATTTCAGAATCCTGGGGACAAAGAGATCTAAGAGCCTCCAGAGAGAAAATGTCCCCACAAAGGAGCAGCCATTAGCATTGCTCTCGACTTCTCAATGGCCACGCTGCAGAGACCACGGTGCCACATGCGCAGCATCTGGAAGGAATAGGACTTCCTGTCTGTAATTCCGACCGAGTCCACGATTACCCTAGTGTGAGGGCGGACATTCGCAGACTCACAAGGACGCAAGAATTGACCCTTTTCAGTCCCATTTCGCAGGGACATAATGGAAGATAATGTTCAACTAAAACCCAGGAGTGAGAGAGGGAGTCCAGGATCCCAAAAACAGACCCAAAGGAGGAGTGAGGCAAAGAACAACCCCAGGGTGGGGCAGGAAGATTCTAGGGCTCCCTGTCCCCTGAGGGGAGGCTCCGAAAAGATCAGACTGATCATATT
>NW_005341817.1:0-961 GCF_000412655.1 Myotis brandtii | reverse complement strand
TATGTGGCCACCTTCCCCCAGCAGGGAGGGCACTGCTGACCCTGCTGACAATCCTGTGCTTGTTCCGCTGGGTTTCTGCATCTAAAGCAGGCAGGGTAGCCGGCAGAGCCTGGGAAACCGCCTCTACAGGGGAGAGTTGGAAGGTGGAGTGTCACCACGCAGGCTGTGATGAGCAGAGAGCTCCTTGATGGCACTTGAGCGAAAGGGAGCTTGTAGGCCACCCCTCTCTTCTAAAACTGCCTGGGGTGACCAGGAGGGAGGAGGGAGGCTGGGATGAGGGCTGAGAGCCCCTGTGCCCTGGGCTTTAATTCAGTTGTACTGTTGTTACTATGTTTATCTTTAGAAAAAAATAAGTTGCCTGAGGAAAAGATTCATTTCTTTTTCAATGACCTAACATGAGAAATAATATCCATAATTGGGGTAAGAAACAAAAATTTTTTTGTCAACAACCCCTTCCCCCCACACAAAAAAACACCCCCACTTTGTTAATTTTTTTAAACATTTGAAAAAGGAGAGGAATGGTCTTCATAGGCCTTTGCTCTCACCTTAGGAAAGTATGAGTGGTATTTCATTTGTCCCCAAAGAGCATTCTTTGATTGTGATGGTTTTCTAGACTTTCAAGTTACTGATGAAATACATTGAAAGAGAGACTTGGCTTGAAGTTAAAGAAGTGTTTCCTAAATTCCCAGCGGGTCTGCTTAGCTTCACACAGAAATTTCCTACACTTTCAGAAGAAAAGAAAAAGTGCATGCCTTGTCAGATTTTTACATTTTGATCTTATTTTTCTTTAAAACCCTTCAAGGCTGTGTTCATAAAACTTCCTCCAACTAAGATCTTTGAAGATTGATTAGTGCTTGACAGTAAGAAAATACATATAAAATACTATATAATGATACATTTTGTAGTTTGCTATGATTTCCAAATTTTTTTTATCATTCTCATTAGTAAAAAATTTTTAACA
>NW_005341816.1:0-244 GCF_000412655.1 Myotis brandtii | reverse complement strand
GGTTATTCAACTAAGTAAACTAAGAATGTGATAGAGCGGATAATTATCTATTAGTTTAGTAGTTTTCTAAAGATCATGGTATAGAACAACTAAAGATTATGGAAAATTATGAACAAAGCTATACCATAGTGTAGCTACAGTTAGAAGACATGGTTTGGGCCTTTAAATAACTTATGAAATTAGATAAATTGTGAATTTTGAGCTTTTTTAGCATCATACCACAATAGACATGGAAAGAAATGTA
>NW_005341815.1:0-306 GCF_000412655.1 Myotis brandtii | reverse complement strand
TGGGGGGTACCAGGCCAGCAGGGGAGGACAATTAGGGGAGACCAGGCCTGCAGGTGATGGCAGTTGGGGCCAATCAGCTGGCATGGGAGGGAAGTTAAGAGTGACCAGGCTGGCAAGGGAGGGATGTTAGGGGCAACCAGGCCTGCAGGGGAGGACAGTTAGGGGCAACCAGGCTGGCAGGGAAGGACAGTTAGGGGTGACTAGGCTGGCACGGGAGGGCATTTTGATCCAATCGGGCCGGCAGGGGAGGGCAGACTAGGGCGACCGGCCTGGCAAGGGAGGGCAGTTAGGGGTGACCAGGCCAGC
>NW_005341814.1:0-222 GCF_000412655.1 Myotis brandtii | reverse complement strand
ATTGACTGCCACACCCTCAAAGATGGCGGCACCCAGTACCCTCAGCCCCGTCGGGGTGCGCCTGCCTCTGGAGTCCCCCAGTCCCCTCAGTCCCCCAGCCACCAAGGGCCAGCCCGATGCGCAGGCAAACCTCAGATGGCAGCTACTCAGCAGACGCCCGAGGTACAGTCAAGCCTCGTATTTCGGCTGCCCAGCCGCCCAGGTCCAGCCTGAGGTGCAGGC